>NC_079189.1:568683874-568983874 GCF_029499605.1 Hyla sarda | reverse complement strand
ATACTGCATTGTGTATAGCGTGATGTAAATGCATGTACTTGAATACGCAGTATATTATTGGATTACATCATCTACTATATTGTTTGATAAACATACAGTATATATCCTATAGCACCATAATATACTGCATGCATTGTATATAATACTTGTTACATTGTGTATAGTGTAATGTAAATGCCTGTACTCTAATATGCAGAATATTATTGGATTACATAATATGCATTGTGATAATTAGACTACATCATATATACATACTAGCTGAGTACCCGGCATTGCCCGTTTTTTTCCTTCCTCATCCTTGTTGGGGAGGAAAATAAACAAAGGAGGAAGCTTTTGACTTCATATCCCGTCCTCATATATTGTTGTCATATCCCGTCCTCCTATCCCGACCTCTAGAGATGAGCGAACTTACAGTAAATTCGATTCGTCACAAACTTCTTGGCGCAGTAACTGATGACTTATCCTGCATAAAAATTATTTCAGCTTTCAGGTGCTCCCGTGGGCTGGAAAAGGTGGATACAGTCCTAGGAGACTCTTTCCTAGGACTGTATCCACCTTTTCAAGCCCACCGGAGCACCTGAAAGCTGAACTCATTTATCCAGGATAAGTCATCAACTGCTGAGCCGAGAAGTTCGTGACGAATGGAATTTATTGTAAGTTCGCTCATCTCTACCGACCTCCTATCCCGACCTCCTATCCCGTCCTCCTATGCCGACCATCCCGACCTCCTATCCCGACCTCCTATCCCGACCCCTAATATGTGTACCAGGTATTGAAATATCTACAGCCGTACAGAAGTTATGTGAGAACATACATTTCCCATTGATTTGCATGGGACTTTAAACAAAAACCCTGAACCTCACAAATGGGGGTAGTTAAAGGTTAAATTAACTATCCTATATTTTAAGTGGACATATAAGTAACATGTGACCAAGTATTATCAAAATATCTCCAGCCGTTTGGAAGTTATGCAGTAACATATATTTCCCATTGACTTGTATGGGACTTTAAACATAAGCCCCGCCCTTGGCAAATGGGGTTGAGTAAGGGTTAAATTACCTATCCTATCTTTGTTGTTGACATATAAGTAACATGTGTGCCAAGTTTCTTGTTTTATGGAACACACACACACACACATACATACATACACACATTGGGGGAAATTTATCAAAGGATTTAGACTGTTTTTTCCTGTCTAAATTTGTCTCACAGAAAGTCGCAGTCTAAATATGTGCGACTTTTCTGCGACTTTTGCTGTAGAGGATTTTTAGAACATGATGCATTCTAGTCTATTTTAGACGGAAATGCATTGGAAAATGCATTGGTGCTGAATTTATCAAGTGCGACTTTTGTGCGACAAGTCGCATCTGCCCAAAATACGCTGAAATGTCAGACCATGCTGGAGCAGGTCTAAATGCAGTTTAAGCTGTAGACCCTGAAGTCTGAGCACAGAATCTATCAAGGGCTGTGAGACCTTTGATAAATTAGAAGCACAATAGACAGGAGACTACCACATACGCTGGATATATATATATATATATATATATATATATATATATATATATATATGTACACATACACATTGTGTGATACACATACAGTATATATATTGAATAGCATTATAATATATAGCATTTTGCATAGTGTGATGTAAATGCATGTACTTGAATATACAGATTATTATTGGATTACATCATCTACTATACTGTGTGTTAAATAAACATACAGTACATTTCAAATAGCACCATAACATATTGCATTGTGTAATACTTTTGGCATTGTGTATAGTGTGATGTAAATGCATGTACTTGAATATGCATTATATTATTGCATTACATGATATACTATCATTTGTGTTAAATATACAGTATATAGGGTATAGCACTATATATAATACTGACTGCTATTATATGGCAGTACAATCTTCAGCTTACAGACTGGCACTGAATGCTGGGGCTAGTAGTCCGACCTACAATATACGCCCCAGTCATGGACGACTTTATCCTAAAACAGTGTGATATCACCTCCTACCTGACCACGGAATAGAATAGCGCCCAAAACTCCAGTAACTTTCCAAAACTTTCAGGCCTGAGAGGTATTGTCATTGTCGTGTTGATAAGCTCCTTGGCCCGGGGCCAGCACCCAGCAGGCAGGAAGCCCCATAAATAACAGACCATCAATGACAATATTCACTTTATTCACTTACAGGAGAGCCAGAGAGACCTTTTAAGATTCCTTTCACGCACTACGTAGCGATGGAGAATTCCACCTCGCTGCCAAGTTTTATGCTGCTCGGGTAGAGCCGGGTCACATGGCAGACTTTTCGCACCAAATCTACAACAATGCATTGTTGTGTCCAGGAGAGGTGGGGATGAAACGTGCTGCAAAGAATGTGTGTTTTGTTCGAAACGCTATTTATCACCCCTAGATTCATAAAGTGACATATCTAGGGTATATATGAGATGGAAATCCCTGAAAATGACAAGATACTGTAAAGTCCCATTCCATTTTATGATCATTAACATTGTTCTAATTCCAGGGCTTCAGAACTACAAAGGGCAAAGTCAAAACTCTAAATCAAATGTAATCTAATGCCTCAGGATAAAACACAGTTTATTTATTTATTTTCTGACAGAAAGTTTTTTAATGCTCTCGGCGATGCCCCCTAGTGAGTAATACCTGTGAAAAGGCAGATGGTAAGCAGTACATACTATCCGCATTGTTCTGTCAAATTACAATGTGCAAAGTTGATGAGGAACAAATTCAAAAGTGACAACCAATGTGACTGTACTTACTATGACTACCAGAGGGGAAGACACCGGTGACAATGTATCTGTAAGTAAAACAGACAGAATTATTGAACCATAGCTGAAAAATTCTGATTTGAATATGTAAAGACTTATGTGATTTGACTTGTTATGTATTGTTTTCGGTAAAAATCCTTTTTAGGGTGCGTTCACACTGCGTAAATCTCGCTGAATCTCCACTCGAGGAAATTAGCAAGCGGAGATTCAGCCTGGCAGCCGCAGACGGAATTCTTTGGCGGTAGGACTGCGCCGTCACCATTGAAGGCTATGCAGAGCTCTCTGAATTCTGCTCAAAGAATGAACATGTTCATTCTTAGCACGGAACAATTTCAGCAGCAGGATTGTTCGCCGCTGAAATTGCTCAGTGTGAATGGGTCTCGCGGAAGACCCATTCACAATAATGTTAAAAGTAAGAGTGTGTAATTCCGTGGAAATTCTGTAGTGTGAATGCACCCTTAAGCAGAACTATAAAACAGTTACAGTATATGGACAAAAACACTTTTCTTGTATTGCCCTTCTCAGATTCTGAGACAATAATATAACTACTATAATACTGCCCCCTATGTACAAGAATATAACTACTGTAATATCTCCCCTCATGTATATATTACAGAACTACTATAATACTGCTCCTATGTACAAGAATATAACTACCATAATACTGCCTCCTATGTACAAGAATATAACTACTATAATACTGCCCCCTATGTACAAGAATATAACTACTATATTACTGCCTCCTATGAACAAGGATATAACTACCATAATACTGTTCCTATGTACAAGAATATAAATAAATATATATATATATATATATATATATATATATATATATATATATACATACATACATACACACACACACACTATAATACTGCTCCTATATACAAGAATATAACTACTATAATACTTTTCCTATATACAGAATATAACTACTATAATACTTCCCCTATGTACAATAATATAACTACTATAGTACTGCTCCTATGTACAAGAATATAACTACTATAATATTGCCCCATGTACAAGAATATAACTACTATAATACTGCCCCCTATGTACAAGAATATAACTACTGTAATACTGCTCATTTGTACAATAATATAACTACTATATTACTGCCTCCTATGAACAAGGATATAACTACCATAATACTGTTCCTATGTACAAGAATATATATATATATATATATATATATATATATATATATATATATATACATACACACACACACTCTATAATACTGCTCCTATATACAAGAATATAACTACTATAATACTTTTCCTATATACAGAATATAACTACTATAATACTTCCCCTATGTACAATAATATAACTACCATAATACTGCTCCTATGTACAAGAATATAACTACTATAATATTGCCCCTATGTACAAGAATATAACTACTATAATACTGTACCATATGTACAAGAATAAAACTACTATAATACTTTCCCTATATACAGAATATAACTACTATAATACTACCCCTATGTACAATAATATAACTACCATAATACTGTTCCTATGTACAAGAATATATCTACTATAATAGTGCCTACAATGTGCTTGAATGTAACTACTATAATAGTGCTCCTATATACAAGAATATAACTACCATAATACTGCTCCTATGTACAATAATATAACTACTATAATATTGCCCCTATGTACAAGAATATAACTACTATAATACTGCTCCTATGTACAAGAATATAAATACTATAATATTGCCCCTATGTACAAGAATATAACTACTATAATACTGTACCATATGTACAAGAATATAACTACTATAATACTTTCCCTATATACAGAATATAACTACTATAATACTACCCCTATGTACAATAATATAACTACCATAATACTGTTCCTATGTACAAGAATATATCTACTATAATACTGCCTACAATGTGCTTGAATGTAACTACTATAATACTGCTCCTATATACAAGAATATAACTACCATAATACTGCTCCTATGTACAAGAATATAACTACTATAATACTGCTCCTATGTACAACAACTACTATAATTCTGCATCCTATGCACAAGAATGTAACTACTATAATACTGCCTCCTATGTACAAGAATGTAACTACTAAAATACTGTACCATATGTACAACAATAAAACTACTATAATAAAGCACCTACAGATGGCCCATTAGATTTAGTATGGACTGCTGGTACATGTAGTTCAAAATCTATAGGTGAAACAACAGGCTTCACATTAGGGTCACTGGTACTTTGGTGCTGTTTCCACACATGTAGTGATGTCCTCCTGGTCTTTGTCCATGGCACCGGTCCTGAGCACAGGTTACAGATGACCGCTACCATACAGTTATCCTTTACTTGGCCAAGTTGTCCACATAGGGAGCACTTTACACGAGAACAGTTGATTGCGAGGTGGCAGCCCCCACATCTATGGCACAGACAGGGCTGACCAGAGTAATAACATATCCCCTCGCTATGAGCCCAGGTAAAAGGAGTGCAGCAGGTGTCTGCTCATATTCTGTGGTGGCCCGGTACCGTATTACATTACGTACCTAGTGTAGAGGTCCCCAAAGTCAGAGTAACTACGCTCAGGCAGGGTCCCTCAGGTGGGACTGCCTCTAGTCAACTCTTCTTAAGTCTAATTATCTAATGTTAATATATATATATATATATATATATATATATATATATATATATATATTTCATAATAATATATATAGGATAATGTATAGTACTTACCTTATCTACCCCCGCTAAAGCTAGCATGACTACTGGACCGCAACTAATCCCCTAAATCCAGTGGAACAGCACATCGGCACATAATGCTTAAAGACTCTAAATTGCTAAAGTCCCAACCGTTGTCAATCTCCAAAGAAAGCACTTGTATGCATAGAGATTGTTCCGTTATTGAAGCTTGCAGAAAACTTTCAGTAAAAGTTATACCTGTTTTCAGAAAACTTTCCGGTTGTGGACATTCTATTATTCTCTACCTCCCTATCGCTCTTGGGAAGGGTGGCGATAGGACAAGCATTACTGAGGAGCCCTCACCCTGGCGTCACGAATAGCAAGGGTTAACAAGCATCCTTTAACTATCGCACAGCTACACTCCACATACCCTACATTCCCCAGGCTAAGACATAGCTTTTTGGCGTCACAAACAGGATACGGGTGTGTGTCTCCAGCTTTTGCCACCAAGTAAAGTGTACTCCCCCGGAATAAAAGACTGTACCCATGTGTTACGGAGCACCATATAACTGTGCGGAAGATTGCATATGGTGCTGCGTGCAGAGAGCACACGTGAAAAGTAAGGGGGGAGACAAAAATGTTATTGTTGCAGAAATGTGTAAAGTGAGATGTCAATGTATGCTACGATCCTCTGGTCAGGTCAGCAATGCAAGAGTTAACCCGCTGCCGGAAAAGCGCACGAAGAAAGCCTGCACTGCGCCGCGACGTGTCTCTGGGCGTGGCTATCAAGTGAGTGTATCGCAGCCGAAAGGGAACTTAAAGTCACAGTTGTTGATTCTGGGAGGACAGAAAGTCGAGGCTGCACCGATGACCATCCTTCCGGCCAGCAGCCATTTTGGCGAAGCCCATTATAAAAAGGAGCCCTGCACAGCGACCTCTTCAGTCTGCACAAAGGAGAGCCGGAAGGTACAGACATAGCAGCGTTCCACGTGACATGCGCACCAAGATGGCACCGGAGCAGCCCAGCTGTTCCATGATCTTGTCGACTGTTTGCAGCGTTTGTCATTGGATGAAGAGGGGGCCTGCAATCTTCCCCCACTGCCCAATGACGACGACGACGAATGGCAGGATACCCCTCCGGGGGACACAGCAGGGACACCTAGAACTCCATCACCGGAGAGATTGTCCCCTCACCACCGGACCTGGGGTTCGTGAGCTGAGATCCCGACGGAGGAATCCTCAGTAAGCACACCATCAGAGGTGGCCTTCTCTTCCTCCACCAGCCCTGAGCCAGAAGTACCCCTGTCCGCTTTGCAGAGTGCACGACCGCGCTCCTCAAAATTGCCCCAATGGGTCTTTGGGGATGAACCGCGCTCAAAAATAATAAACCACACAATGTTAGAAATTTTTTTACAAAAACGAATTCAATATATGTGTAAGCGCATCTGTCTCCAAAAGATCAGATCACCAAAGGACTTTTTTCGCCCAAAATGATGAAGCAGAGTTAATCCCTGTCCGTATTTTTATTTATTTTTTTCATTAAAAAATCACACGCAACAAGCGTTCCGTTGTGTAATGATTAGCATTCTGGAAAATTCTATTTTATTACTGATAAAATTATAAGTAAATAAAAAAATAAAAAAAAACACTACCCAAGAGTGTTTAATTACCCCATACGTTGCACCAGGAGCAGTAAAGAGTAGGCCTCAGCAGTACTCCCTACCTTTGCACGATGAATTGCGAGATCGAGCAATACCAGGTGTACTATGCCCTCTGATTTCCGGGGCCGCAGGCGCGCTCCACTGAACGGATTAGCATGTCTATCTTTCATTGACCGGTGCTGGTAACCCGCTAACTCCCGGAAAGGTAAGCTGCCGCGAAGCAGGTGGTCTCCCCCGGGCACGTTTGGCTCCAGAATTTCTACTACTGCCACACCACGCTGACTGCCAACCGTGCTACCGCCTTGCTGACTCAAGGGCAAACTGCAACTGTCTTCTCCCGATGATGAACCACCCTTCTCCTGAGATCGAGCAATAACAGGTGAGTTATGCCCTCAGATGTCCGAGGCCGCAGGCGCGCTCCACTGAACGGATTAGGGTGTGTCCATCTTTTTTTGTAGAACCCGCAATCCAAAAATTTTAAATTCCCAGACCCAGGCCCCACCTCTGCAGCATCAGGGACCCATTTATTGCCTGAAGGACACAGCCTGGAGTTGGTTAATGCACCAGTACACACAGGGCTTCACAATCCGCCCCAAAATCAACAAAATTGTATAATTTTTTTTTCTTTTTTAATTTACAACTTTGTGTAAGCACAAGCGCATATCCAACATTTCAGAAGACTCTATAAGGCAGGACGGTGGACCACCCAAAGACTTTCTTCTAAAAAATAATGAACCAAACAATTGTTGAATAAAAAAAAAAAATATATTGAAATTCCTAGACCCAGGCCCCACCTCAGCTGCATCAGTAACCCATAGATTGCCTGAAAGAAACAGCCTGGAGTTGGCTGATGCACGAGTACACACCCGGGCTTCACAATCCACCCCAAAAAATGCAATTTTTTTTTAAATTGTCTGACAAAATACCTTTTTGTTAAAACAAGCGCATATACAGCAGTTCAGAAGACTCTATAATGCAGGACGGTGGACAACTCAAAGACATTTTTCTTTAATATAATAAACCACACAATATGTAAAACATTTTTAAATAATTGAAATTCCAAGACTAAGGCCCCACCTCTGCTGCATCAGTAACCCATATATTGCCTAACGGACACAGACTGGAGTTGACTGATGCACGAGTACACACTACACACCGGGCTTCACAATCCACCCCAAAAATCCGCAAAATTTTATAGAAATTGTCTGACAAAATACCTTTTTTAAAAAAAAAAACAAAAAAAACAAGCGCATATACAGCAGTTCAGAAGACTCTTCTCAAAAATAATAAACCACACAATGTTTGAAATTTGGTTAAAAAAAGTAAGTGCATCTGTCTCCAAAAAAATCAGATGGTAAAAGGATTCTAATCGCCAAAAATGATTAAGCAGAGTTAATCCTTCTCCATCTATTTTTTTTTTCATTAAAAAATCACACGCAACAAGCGTTCCATTGTGTAACGGTTAGCATTCTGAAAAATTCAATTTTATCACAGATAAAATTACCAGTAAATTTAACAATAACACTACCCAAGAGTGTTTAATTACCCCATACATTGCACCAGAAGCAGTCAGGAGTAGGCCTCAGCAGTACCCAAGAGGCTTTAATAACCCCTTACCTTGCCCGATCAATTGCGAGATCGAGCAATAACAGGTGTGTTATGGCCTCAGATGTCCTAGGCCGCACTAGCGCTCCACTGGATGGATTAGCGTCTCTCTATCTTTCAAGGACAGGTGCGTGGTGCACGCTGAAACCAGTTCGTGATAGGGATCTGTGATTGCAATTATTTAATCTTAAAACGAGGAATTACCAGTAAGTGAGGGTCATAAGCTGGCGTTTATTAAGTCCCTGCCCTTTGTACACACCGCCCATCACTATAAGTGATTGGATTAGTTAGTGAGTTGGTTAGTGAGGTCATCGGATCGGCCCAGGCGGGGTAGGAGAAGGCCCTGGCAGAGTGCCGAGAATTTAACGATCATTGTTGAAATTTGCATTAAGCATGTATTTAGCTACTGCTAAACATCCAAAAATGTAAGGCCCAAGGCCAGAGGCACCACGGAGGCAAGTAGTTCCAGAAAGACACAGAATGAGTCTGGAGCATGCATTTGTAGTGGACAAACGAGTTCGCCTTGGGGTGACTATGGCCCCGGCCGCACTAAACACCCGCTCTGATGGCACACTACTGGCCGGGCAGGACAGCTTTTCCAGGGCAAACTCCGCTAGTTGCGGCCATAAATCGAGTTTGGCTGCCCAGAAGTCCAGCGGATCTTCAACGGTTGTTGGCAGGGTCATGTCGAGGTAGGCCACCACCTGCTGGTTCAGGTCCTGCTCCATGTCCACCTGCTGCTGATGAGCAGCTTCACTATGCGGCTGAAGGAAGCTACTCATCAGCGACTGTAGACTCAGGCTGCTGCTGATTAAGCCGGTTCTGCTCCTGCCACCCTTCCCCTCCCCAGCAGCCATGGTAGTGGAAGGTGAGCGCAGAGGGTCCCCCCCCCCCCCCCCCCCGAGTCAGACCTGTGAGTGGATGGACCATGTGGCCTCGGCCAACCGACTACGTAGAAGCTCCCTGAAGTAGGTCAGTTTGTCCTCCCTCTCAGTGGGTGTAAAAAAGGCCCCCATTCTGGGCCGGTAGCGAGGGTCTAATAAGGTGGAGATCCAGAAGTCATTGCGCTGACGAATTTTGACAATTCTGGGGTCACTAAGCAAGCAACTCAGCATACATCGTGCCACTTGTGACAGTGACTCGCTGGGACTACCTGCCTCCATCTCCACTGCATACTGCCACGGTGTGTCTGGGTCCTCTGTCTCGCCTCCCTCGTAATAACCCTCCAGCTCCTCTGGCTGCTCCTGCTCCTCCTCTCCAATGACCAGAAACACTGGCCATCTCATCCACCGTAAACTGTGCTCCGCTCTGCCCCTCATCATCCTCCTCCAGTTCATCCCCCACAGGACTCATGTAGCCTTCTGATGTAGGCACAACATCTCCATTGCTGTGACCAGCCATGTTTTCAATCATTTTTTGGAGTAAATGTAGGAGTGGAATTACGTCGTTCATGGTGTAATTCGAGCGACTAACAAAAAATGTGGCTTCCTCAAAGGGCCTCAGCAAACGGCAGGTGTCACGTATGAGCTGCCACTCGTTCACATTGAAGTTACACAGGGGAGTACAGTGGTCCCTCAACATACGATGGTAATTCGTTCCAAACGACCCATCGTTTGTCGAATCCATCATATGTTGAGGGATCCGTGCAATGTAAAGTATAGGACGCTGTACTCACATGTCCCCGTCGCTCCGGACCAGGTCCTCACCGCTCCCTATGCTGTCCAAGGGGCTCCCGATGCTGTCCCGCTGCTCCAGTGTCTTCTTCGCGATCCTCCGGTGTATTGCGCATCTTCTGCAGGGTCCGGGCCTCGCTTTCTGGTGACGTTATTACGCTGCTGCGCCGGCGCGTTGTGCGTAGTGACGTAATAACGACGCCGGAAAGCAAGGCCCGGACCCTGGAGAAGATGCGCAAGACACCGGAGGATCACGAAGTGGACCCGGAGCAGCGGGAATAGGTAAGCGAACCTGCCAGGGATGCTTAAATTGCTATCCGACAGCAGCTTAAGCATTTTGCCCTGTCGAATAGCAGTTAATGCGATGGCCCCGACATATAAAAGCATCGTATGTCGATGCTGACATCGACATGCGATGGCCTCTGAGAGGCCATCGTATGTCGATTTTATCATATGTCGGGGCCATCGTAGGTCGGGGGTTACTGTACTCCTATCTGCTTGTATCATCCAAAAATCCGTGATGGCTTTTCTTTGTTCGTATAGTCTGTCCAACATATGGAGGGTGGAATTCCAACATGTGGCAACGTCACAAATAAAACTATGCTGTGGGATACCGTTCTGACGCTGCAGCTCAAGCAAAGTGTGCTTGACGGTGTACGAGTGGCTGAAGTGCATGCACAGTTTCCTTGCCATTGTCAGGACATCTTGCAAATGGGGTGAAGACTTGATGAACTTCTTGACAACCAGATTCAACACGTGTGCCATGCAAGGCGAATGTTTCACACTTCCTTGTCGCAGCGCGGCCATAATGTTCTTCCCATTGTCGGTCACCATGGTTCCCATTTCCTGATTTCGTGGAGTAAGCCATACTCTGACTTCAGCAGTTCCTCCCCTGTGTGACTCAGTTCGCCAAGGCAAACCATGTGAAGGACGGCTTGACACCGCTGTGCCCTACACACGTGGTACGATGAAGGGCCACCGAGATTTGGATGTGCAGTGGAGACCGAGGACACGGGGAGGAGGAGGAGGTGCACACTGTAAAAGGACAAACTGCCTGGGAGCGAGAGCGTGGAGGAGGAAGCGGTGTGACCTGTCCAAGTTGCTGTTGTGGCTTTGCAGGAACAACATTTACCCAGTGGGCCGTAAAAGACATGTATTGTCCCTGCCCGTAGTGCCGAGATTGGGACCCTGGCCACGCTTCACTTTCTGCCGACAGATTTTGCATGTGACTACGCTAAGGTCCTCCGGATTCTTTATGAAGAACAACCACACCGAAGAGTAGCTGATTTTCCCATCCGCAGTCCGCACTATTTCACTCCTATTGGCGCCGTCTTTAGGAACCCCTGTTCCACTACCTCCCTGAATTGTAGCTTGCCGCAAAGCAGGTGGTCTCCCCCTGGCACGTTTGGCTCCTGAATTTCCACTACTGCCAACACCCCACTGATTGCCAACCGTGTTACTGCCTTGCTGCCTCATAGACAAAGAGCAAATCTCTTCTCCTGATGATGATGAAGCCCCGGCTTCTGCACCCGGCTCCCAATTGCGATCGGCTTCATCATCATCAAAAGATGTGTGCATGTTACTGATGTCCTCCTCGTGTTCCACAACAGTGTCTGCCTCAGGACCCTGAACAATTGAAACACCGCCTCCCACGTCACTCTCCACATCACTACTTGGCCGCCTTGCGGAGCAAGCGACGCATGTCTCCTCACATTCTTGGCTGCCCATTAGCTGCTGACTGTCCTCTATTACATCGTCCTCACTAAATAGTGGAGTTGAACCCAAAGCATGAGATACTTCTTTGGGAGAGGGAACAGCATAGCACTGAATTTAGCACCGAGACAGAAATACAGGTACTAAACTGTACACTACTTGGTTGTATGTATGCCCTTTGCAATGATGAGTGAAAAATGGTAAAAAGGCACTAAAGTCCACACTAATATGACTTATTTCTGAACAGCAGCAGGACCCAACTGGGCAGCACCACCAAAAAAAACTCAATTGGGCTGAAAAATGAGGAGATAAGATGCTTCAGAAAGTTCAGGCAGCTTGGAGATCTGTATGAGGCAGCTGACAGCTATCTGCCCCTCTCTGCTGCAATGCTCAATAACGTGAATAGGAGTTTTAGCTATCAATGATCCTTCTCAGAGTAACAGCACAGCACTCTGCACTCCTGTCTTTCCCTAATGCTGATGTGACTAGCAATTGCAGTGTAACGCTGTGGTATGAGCTATTCACACACACACACACACTTCCCGTCCTCTCCATCTGAGTGCATAGATGAAATGAAGAGAGGCAAGATGGCCGCCGATTATATAGGGGCTGTGACATCACAGGGGTCAGTGAACACTGATAGGCTGCATCTCACATGTGGTTCAGGGTCAGCCCACCTACCTTCATTCCCGTCGCTGTTTCCTGCCCTCCCATAATCCCCTGCCCCATGTACTCACATGTGGATCCACCATCTTAGCTCTACAATAGCCTGGAACGCTGTAAAATGGAGTTTAATGAAGCGATTCGTGCGATAGAATCGCAGCGATATTCGTATTCGTTGCAAATCAAATTTTTCATGAAATTCGTAACGAATTCAGGTTCATCAAGTTCGATTCGCTCATCTCTAACCGCAACTAATCCCCTAAATCCAGTGGAACAGTGCATAATACCTAAAGACTCTAAATTGCTAAAGTCCCAACCATTGTCAATCTCCAAAGAAAGCACTTGTATGCATAGAGACTGTTCCGTTATTGAAGCTTGCAGAAAACCTTCAGTAAAAGTTATGCCGGTTTTCAGAAAACTCTCCGGTTGTGGACATTCTTTTATTCTCTACCTCCCTATCGCGCTTGGGAAGGGTGGCGATAGGACAAGCATTACTGAGGAGCCCTCACCCTGGCATGACGAATAGCAAGGGTTAACAAGCACCCTTTAACTACCGCACAGCTACACTCCCCATACCCTACATCCCCCCAGGCTATCACAATTCTGTTGCAGGAGCTGGATCTTTACAGTGTATCCTCCATTCCATATATCCTCCTCATCATAGATCTTCTCTGGTTCACTCTTCCCCTCACACTGTCTGCTCAGCCATCAGATTCACCCCCTCATACTGGAATACGAAGGTGACTCTCACTACCTGGGGCTTACACAGCTGGATCACCTGTAGGTTCTCCCACATCTTATATCCTATATTGTCATTATAAATGTTCCAGAATAAGTCCAGACTGCATAGGAGCTTAACCCCTTAAGGACCCAGGGCTTATGGGTACGTACTGGCTGCCTGGTAGTTAAGGACCCAGGGCCTACCTGTATTTTGGGAATTTCAGTCCCTGTCGCACGCCGGACGGGGACCAGACCGGGGTGACTGCTGATATGTATCAGCAGGCATCCCGTGCAAATGCCCAGGAGGTCCTGAACCCCCCATGTCGGCGATCGCCGCAAATCACCGGTCAATTCAGACCAATTTGCTGTGTTTCCGAGTCAATCGGGTCTCTGGGGACCCAGAAAAAAAGTGTGAATGGGGTTGTCCGAGCGAACGGGCCGTCAGGGGTCTCCTATCTTTCCCTGGTCCGGCGGGGGTCCCATCAGGAGCGGCGAGGGTCCCGGCGGCAGCAGCAGCGGTGATGGTCCCGGTGGTAGGATACAGCAGGAGGTAAGGCCTGTTCACCTTCTGCTGTTGCTTAGCAATAACTCTCAGCATGCACAGCCAAAGGGCATGCTGGGAGTTGTAGTTTTGCAACATCTGGAGTTCCAACTACAACTCCCAGCATGCCCTTTGGTAGTCTGTGCATGCTGTGGGTTGTAGTTATGCAACAGCTGGAGGCACATTTTTTCTATGTAAAATTGTGCATACAGCTGTTACATAACTACAACTCCCAGCATGCCCTTCGACTGTCAATGCATGCTGAGTGTTGCAGTTTTGCAACAGCTGGAGACACATCGGTTGTGAAACAGAGTTTGTGTCCTAACTCAGGGTTTCGCAACCAGTGTGCCTCCAGCTGTGTCAAAAATACAACTCCCAGCATGCACTGAGAGACTGTACATGCTGGAATTCTAGTTCTGCAACAGCTGGAGGCACACTGGTTGCAAAACACTGAGTTAAGTAACAAACACTCAGTGTTTCGCAACCATTGTGCCTCCAGCTGTTGCATAACTGCAACTCCCAGCATGTAAGGTCTGTCAGTGCATGCTGGGAGTTGTAGTTTTGCAACAGCTGGAGGTTTGCCCCCCCTCCCCATGTGAATGTATAGGGTACATTTACACAGGCGGGTTTACAGTGAGTTTTCTGCTGCAAGTTTGAGATGCGGCAAATTTTCCGCCGCAGCTCAAACTCCTGGTGAGAAACTCACTGTAAACCCCACCATGTGAATGTACCCTAAAAACACTAAAAAACTACACTACACAAAATAAAAAGTAAAACACTACATATACATACTGTATACCCCCTATACAGACACCCCCCCCCCCCCCCCCAATAAAAAACGTCTTGTATGGCAGGGTTTCCAAAACGTAGCCTCCAGCTGTTGAAAAACAACAACTTATGCTGGGAGTTTTGCAACAGCTGGAGACACCCTGTTTGGGAAACACTGCCGTAGGGTATTTTGATGGCGGATGCAAATCCCCAAAATAGGCCTCAAATGAACATGGCTCTCTCACTTTGGAGCCCTGTTATATTTCAAGGAAATAGTTTAGGGCCACATATGGGGTATTTCCTTACTTGGGAGAAATTGCATTACAAATGTTGTGTTTTTTTTTTCTCCTTTTACCCCTTATGAAAAGGTAAAGTTGGGGTCCACACCAGCATGTTAGTGTAAATTGTTTTTTATTTTTTACACTTACATGTTGGTTTTTCCCCATACTTTTCACAAGCGGTAAAAGGAAAAAAGACCCCCAAAATTTGTTACGCAATTTCTCCTAAATACGGAAATACCCCATATGTGGGCGTAAAATGTACTGCGGGTGCACAACAAGGCTCAGGAGTGAGAGCGCAGAATGTACATTGGAAGCCTAAATTCGTGATTTGCACAGGGGTGGCTGATTTTACAGCGGTTCTGACATAAATGCAAAACAATAAATACCCACATGTGGCCCCATTTTGGAAACTACACCCCTCACGGAATGTAACAAGGGCTATAATGAACCTTAATTCCCCACAGGTGTTTGACGAATTTTCATTAAAGTTGGATGTGAAAATGGAAATAAAAATGTTTTCACAAAAATGCGGGTGTTGCCCTAAATTTTTCATTTTCACAAGGGAGAATAGGAAAAAAAGCCCCCCAAAATTTGTAACCCCATTTCTTCTGAGTAAGAACATACCCCGTATGTGGATGTAAAGTGCTCTGCGGAAGCACTGCAATGCTCAGAATAGAAGGCACGCTATTGGGATTTTGGAAAGAGAATGTGTCCGAAATTGAAGGCCATGTGTGTGTACAAAGCCCCAATAGTGCCAGAAAAATGGACCCCCGCCCCACGCAGTGGCGTAGCTATAGAGGTCGCAAAGGTCGCCATCGCGACTGGGCCCCTTACCACTGTACTATACTATTGCCGCACTTCGGGCCCTCAGGCAAAGCCCGAGATCCTGGGCCTGAAGGGGAGGCTTGTCGCCACGGACGCTGCGGCATCGGCGCTGCCAGTACCAGGCCCAGCTCTAGCCTCAAACCCCCTGCCCCTCCCCCGCCGAGGTCGAAGGGGAGGCTTGTGGCAGTGGCGCTGCCTGTACCAGGCGCGGCGCTAGCCTCAACCCCCCCCCTTCCCCCTTCTACCACAACTCCTAAGCAGAGATGTACACTCCCCTCCTCCCCTCACCGTATGCAGACACGCTCCTAATGCCTGCAGCAACGGCCTACGAGTGAGTGAGCGCAGAGGAGGGACCGGATCACCAGCAGGTCTCCTCGCAGAACTTCATGGCGGCCGCAGGTGAGTGAGGAGGGGTTAATTTAATTTTGGGTCTGGAGGAGCGGCGGGAGTGGCCAGGTGGTCGGGTTGCTGGAGCTTAATTCTGGGTCCGGAGAGGAGGATGGGGAAGGAGGTGGGGGGGGGGGGGGGGGGTCGGTGTTGATTTCGGGTCCGGAGGCAGAGTATGTATGGTGTATGTATGATGTGTGTGTATGTACTGTATGTATGGTGTATGTATGATGTGTGTGTATGTACTGTATGGTGTATGTATGATGTGTGTGTATGTACTGTATGTATGGTGTATGTATGATGTGTGTGTATGTACTGTATGTATGGTGTATGTATGATGTGTGTGTATGTACTGTATGTATGGTGTATGTATGATGTGTGTGTATGTACTGTATGTATGATGTGTGTGTATGTACTGTATGTATGGTGTGTGTATGTACTGTATGTATGGTGTGTGTATGATGTGTGTGCATGTACTGTATGTATGGTGTATGTATGATGTGTGTGTATACTGTATGTATGGTGTGTGTATACTGTATGTATGGTGTATGAATGATGTGTGTGTATGAATGATGTGTGTAAGCAACATGTATGTATGTATTATGTGTGGAGATGTATTATGCGGGGGGATCTGGAGGTGTATCCTCATACATAGGATGAGGATCTACTGACAAAGTGAGAACCTATGATGTCCGGGTGTCAGACTCTGCAGAGAAGATGGAGCTGGAAGAAGTCCTGACGTCTGGACCAGATGGAGAAGAAAAGAAAAGACAACAGAGAAGACGTCACTCAGGTCACTGATATTGTGTATTCTCCTGACTGTCCTATCAGAGCTGTAGTCACTTGTTAGTTCTGTAGTGATGATATGTGACGATGTACCCTAATCTGTGGCTCTCCAGCTATTGCAAAACTACAACTCCTATAATGCCTTAGGCTCTCCAGACATGATGGGAGTTATAGCTTTACAACAGCTGGAGAGCAACTGGAACCAAGGTGATAGGTGGGGGTCCCAACAGTTGGACCCCCAATAGAAAAATGGGCTGCTTATTCTTAAATGCCTGGGCCTATGTTTTGTCTGTCTGGTCCTGCCTGTTAGTCACTTATATAGTTGTGTATTCTCCTGACTGTGTCTCATCAGTGCTGTAGTCACTGATATCTTTGAGTAAGGGGTCTCCCGGGATTGGGGAAGCGGGTCGTCAGGTAATAGGGGGGCCCTGGGCAAATTTTTGCACCAGGGCCCTGTGGTTTCAAGCTACTCCCCTGCACCCACGTGATCCCATTTTGGAAATGACATCCCTCACAGAATGTAATAAGGGGTACAGTGAGTATTTATACCTCACAGGTGTCTGACAGATCTTTGGAACAGTGGTCCGTGAAAATTAAAAATTAAATTTTTCATTTGCACAGCCCACTGTTCCAAAGATCTGTCAAACGCCAGTGGGGTGTAAATGCTCACTGCACCCCTTATTAAATTCTGTGAGGCATGTAGTTTCCAAAATGGGGTCACGTGTGTGTGTGGGGGGGGGTCCATTGTTCTGGCACTATGGGGGCTTTGTACACAGACATATGGCCTTCTATTACAATCAAATTCTCTCTCCAAAAGTTCAATGGCACTCTTTCTCTTCTGAGCATTGTAGTTCGCCTGCAGAAAACTGAACATCCATATAGGGGGTATTTCCATACTCCGAAGAAATGGGGTTACAATTTTTTGGAGAGTTTTACTCCTATTAGCCCTTGTGAAAATGAAAAAAATTGGGGTAACACCAGCATTTTAGCAAAAAATAAATAAAATTATTTTTCATTTTCACGTCCAACTTTAGCCGTAATTTGTCAAACACCTCTGGGGTGTTATGGCTCACTGTACCCCTTGTTACGTTCCTTGAGGGGTGTAGTTTCCAAAATATTGTGCCATTTGTTTTTGTTTTTTTGCTGTTCTGGCACCATAGGGGCTTCCTAAATGTGACATGCCCCCCAAAAACCATTTCAGCTAAATTTTTGGGGGGGTTACAAATTTTATGGGGCATTTTCCCCTATTACCACTTGTAAAAATGTTAAATTTGGGGGAAAACTAGCATTTTAGTGAAAAAATTTTTATATAATTTACACATCAAACTTTAACAAAAATTCTTCAAACACCTGTGGGGTGTTAAAGCTCATTGTACCCCTTGTTATGTTCCTTGAGGGGTGTAGTTTCCAAAATAGTATGCCATGTGGGGGGGGGGGGGGGTTGCTGTTCTGGAACCATAGGGCCTTCCTAAATGTGACATGCCCCCCAAAAACCATTTCAGAAAAACTCACTCTCCAAAGTGCCACTGTCGCTCCTTACCTTCTGAGCCCACTAGTGCACCTGACGAACGCTTGACATACACATGAGATATTTCCTTACTCGAAAGAAATTGGGTTACACATTTTAGGAAGATTTCTCTTCTTTTACCCCTTGTAAAAATTCAAAAATTGGGTCTACAAGAACATGCTAGTGTAAAAAATGAATATTTTGAATTTTCTCCTTCAATTTGCTGCTATTCCTGTGAAACACCTAAAGGGTTAACAAACTTTATGAAGGTCATTTTGAATACTTTGAGGGGTGCAGTTTTTATAATGGGGCCATTATATTGAAAATTTTGTGAAAAATTGGAAAATTGCTGCTGAACTTTGAAGCCTTCTGGTGTCTTCCAAAAGTAAAAACATGTCAGCTTTAGGATAAAAACATTAAGTAGACATATTGTATATGTGAATCAATATATAATTTATTTGGAATATCCATTTTCCTTATAACCAGAGAGCTTCAAAGTAAAAAAATACTAAATTTTTTCATAACATTTTGGAATTTTTCACCAAGAAATGATGTAAGTATCGACAACATTTTACCACTAACATAAAGTGGAATATGTCATGAAAAAACTCTCTCTGAATAAGAATGAAAGATAAAAGCATCCCAGAGTTATTAATGCTTGAAGTGACAGTGGTCAGATGTACAAAAAATGGCCGAGTCCTACACTGAAAATTGGCTGGGTCCTTAAGGGGTTAATGGGGTATTCCAGGAAAAAAAACTTTTTTTTATATCAACTGACTCCAGAAAGATAAACAGATTTGTAAATTACTTCTATTAAAAAATCTTCCAACAATTATTAGCTGCTGAAGTAGAGTTGATCTTTTCTGTCTGGCAACAGTGCTCTCTGCTGACATCTCTGCTTGTCTTGGGAACTGCACAGAGTAGAAGAGGTTTGCTATGGGATATATGACACCCCTTTAAGGCTAAATTCAGACTACTGAATCTCCGGGCAGAAAATTTCCGCCCGGAGATTCCGAGTTCCGCCTGCGCCGACTGAATAGTCGGCGCTAGGACAGCGCGGACACTGCAGTCTCCTATAGACTGCTATGTGTTCTGCTAGGATTTCCGCCTGAAGAAAGAGCAACCCCTTTCTTAAGGAGGAAATTTTCTATCGGATTTTTCATCCGGATTTTCCGCTTCACAAATTCCGAAGAGTGAATTTGTGAACGGAAAACCATTCACTACACTATGCATTATAGTAAGCGGAATTTCTGCCGCAAATTTCAAAGCGAAAATTCCGGCGGAAATTCCGTAGTCTGAACCTAGCCTAAAGCTTAGGTCATAGATCCGACTGGAGGGGATATGGATCAGGATGAACACCTAAGATGCCTCAAACCGCATGAACGGGCAAATGAACGGGACAAATAGTGCATGCACTAATTCTCTCGTTACTATCGCCCGTCACAGAATAATGGCCGTTATTAATAATGGGCGATAACGGGTTAAAATGGCTATTAGAAAATCCCATCATAGTCTATGGGATGTTTCTAACAGCCGTTAGTGATTTTGCACCGATCGTATAACTGCCGATTTCCTTACCGGTGTTCATAACGGAAGTGTTTTTATAGTGTGAAAGGGGCCTTAGCTGATCCTGTGACATTGGAGAACAGTCTCCTGTACTGAAGTCTGTCAGCAGGGGGCGCAGTCCTTGGGATCTCCTCAGCTGCACCTGGATGAACTGCAGATCCTGCACCTGTGTGTGCTCCAAAGCTCTGCACCCTGCTCTCCATTCACTGACATTGGACAACTCTGCACTCCATTCACTGACATTGGACAACTCTGCACTCCATTCACTGACATTGTGGACAGATCTGATCTGCACCCTGCTCAGTCCTGTCTACCTGGTGCTCTGTCGGGTCTCACACAGCACTGAAGCGATCGGATTGGTTGCTATGGGCAACGCAGCAACTTTTCCTCTGGACAGGTTTTGATAAATCTCCCCCAATGTCAATACCTGAGGCACTTTCTGGCACATATTAGAGTACACAATACTTAACCCCTCGTTGGCTGGCACACAGTCCTCTGCAGCATCATCAGCATGTATGTATCTGCACCTCCATGTCTTACAGCTTCTCCCTGCTCCACAATGTCACTATCAATGCCTGTTTCCAATGGTTTCTCTTCTCTGCACGCTCAGGGCTCTGGTCTCCCTCTTTTTCTCTGTCCCCTACACTTTGGGCAAAGAGTTAATGTCCCCCTCCAGCCTCTCCTGCAGTATGGTGCGCTCCCTCATACAGCCTCTCACACTTCATCAGATTTATTTTAGGATCAGTCTCTTTCTAAATTTCATTGCTTAACTTGTAAACCTCAATTCCTGACTTAAATAAAGTTTTCTTTGTCACGTTTGTGCTCAATTTAGTAACATTTCAAGATTTAGACCACTCACCATCCTCCATCTCCAGATCCTCAATTTCACCAGCTCCATGCTGCAAGCTGCGCTCCAGACCTTGGTCTCTCCCAGGATCCTCTGCCCAGATTTCCTCCCTTCCTCCTGGGTCAGAAGCCATGCCTCCTCCCCACAGGGAACTCACCAGCAGACGTCTATCCTCTCCTATGAATAAGAATTGAACTACCTTAATACTGCCCCCTATGTAAAAGAATGGAACTACTATAATACTGCTCCTATGTACAAGAATATAACTACTATAATACTGCCCCCTATGTACAAGAATATAACTACTATAATACTGCTTTTATGTACAAGAATATAACCATTATAATACTGCTCCTATATACAAGAATATAACTACTATAATACTGCCTCATATGTACAAGAATATAACTACTATAACACTGCCTCCTATGTAGAAGAATATAACTACTATAATACGGTTCCTATGTACAAGAATGGAACTACTATAATACTGCTCCTATGTACAAGAATATAACTACTATAATACTGCCTCCTATGTACCAGAATATAACTACTGTAATACTTCCCGCTATGTACAAGAATATAACTACTATAATACTGCTCCTATGTACAAGAATATAACTACTATAATACTGTCTCCTATATACAAGAATATAACTACTATAATACTGTCTCCTATATACAAGAATATAACTACTATAATACTGCCTCCTATATACAAGAATATAACTACTATAATACTGTCTCCTATATACAAGAATATAACTACTATAATACTGCCTCCTATATACAAGAATATAACTACTATAATACTGCTCCTATGTACAAGAATATAACTACTATAACACTGCTCCTATGTACAAGAATATAACTATTATAATACTGCTCCTATATACAAGAATATAACTACTATAATACTGTCTCCTATGTACAAGAATATAACTACTATAATACTGCTCCTATGTACAAGAATAAAACTATTATAATACTGCTCCTATGTACAAGAATATAACTACTATAATACTGCTCCTATGTACAAGAATATAACTACTATAACACTGCTCCTATGTACAAGAATATAACTATTATAATACTGCTCCTATATACAAGAATATAACTACTATAATACTGTCTCCTATGTACAAGAATATAACTACTATAATACTGCTCCTATGTACAAGAATAAAACTATTATAATACTGCTCCTATGTACAAGAATATAACTACTATAATACTGCTCCTATGTACAAGAATATAACTACTATAACACTGCTCCTATGTACAAGAATATAACTATTATAATACTGCTCCTATATACAAGAATATAACTACTATAATACTGCTCCTATGTACAAGAATATAACTACTATAATACTGCCTCCTATGTAGAAGAATACAGCCGTGTCGGAAATTCCGTAAAGTGAATAAAGTATTGGGCTATGTCCACACGATGGAAATTCTGTGATTCAGCTCAAATTCCGTTCTGCAAAGCTTGCTGTGGAGAATTTGAGGGGAATTTCCGTGTGCTCAAAAATGCAAAGCCCCATTGAGTTCAATTGAAATTCCACAGTGAGAACATGACCAATGAGCACTACAGAGATTCAGAGAGGAATGTCCTAGCACAATCAGCGCCGGAAATCAAAGTCTCATAAATGTGGCTTTTTTACATGGAAACAGTCTATAGATAGCAAGCACGGCACTGCATCCCCATACAATATAGAGCAGGGGTCCTCAAACTACGGCCCACGGGCCACATGCGGCCCGCGGAGCGCATTTACCTGGCCCGCCGGGTGTTTTTGCCTTAGGACATCCCTGTGTTCCGAAAGATGCTTTCGGAACACAAGGATGCCTCTGAAGTCCCTGCGGCCCGCGTTTACTTTAAAAACGCGGGGACCGCCGGGAGCAGGCGCATGCAGCGACGTCACTGACGTCCCATGCGTGCTCCCATGGCAACCGAGCGTGGAGCAGATGAGAAGAAGCAAGGACGTGCGCGTTGGTAGTAGGTAAGTGTTTACCAGCGGCGCGTCCCTTCGGTGTTCTCACCACCGATCCTCCGGTCCTGCTATGGCCGGAGCGGTGGTCGGAACACTGAAATGGGGCAGTACACAGGCATACAGCCTCCAGCCATACTTTATGGCTGGAGGCTGTATGCCTGTGGGGGAACATACGTAATTTGGGGGACTATACTGCCAGCCGAATGTGGGGGAACATACCGCACCTAATGTGGGGGAACATACTGCACCTAATGTGGGGGAACATACTGCACCTAATGTGGGGGAGCATACTGCACCTAATGTGGGGGAACATGCTGCACCTAATGTGGGGGAACATACTGCACCTAATGTGGGGGAACATACTGCACCTAATGTGGGGTAACATACTGCACCTAATGTGGGGTAACATACTGCACCTAATGTGGGGTAACATACTGCACCTAATGTGGGGGACTATACTGCACATAATGTGGGGGAACATACTGCCAGCCTAATGTGGGGGACTATATTGCACCTAATGTGGGGGAACATAGTGCAAGCCTAATGTGGGGGACTATATTGCACCTAATGTGGGGGAACATACTGCACCTAATGTGGGGAACTATACTGCACCTAATGTGGGGGACTATATTGCAGCTAATGTGGGGGAACTATGCTGCACCTAATGTGGGGGGCTATATTACACCTAATGTGGGGGAACATACTGCAAGCCTAATGTGGGGGACTATATTGTATTGCACCTAATGTGGGGGAACATACTGCACCTAATATGGGGAAGTATACTGCACCTAATGTGGGGGACTATACTGCACCTAATGTGGGGGACTATACTGCACCTAATGTGGGGGAACTATACTGCACCTAATGTGGGGGAACTATACTGCACCTAATGTGGGGGACTATATTGCACCTAATGTGGGGGGAACATACTGCAAGAATAATGTGGGGGACTATATTGCACCTAATGTGGGGGAACATACTGCAAGCCTAATGTGGGGGACTATATTGCACCTAATGTGGGGGACTATATTGCACCTAATGTGGGGGACTATATTGCACCTAATGTGGGGGACTATATTGCACCTAATGTGGGGGAACTATACTGCCAGCCTAATGTGGGGGACTATATTGCACCTAATGTGGGGGACTATACTGCCAGCCTAATGTGGGGGACCATATTGCACCTAATGTGGGGGAACATACTGCCAACGTAATGTGGGGGACTATATTGCACCTAATGTGGGGGAACTATACTGCACCTAATGTGGGGGAACATACTGCAAGCCTAATGTGGGGGACTATATTGCACCTAATGTGGGGGAACTATACTGCCAGCCTAATGTGGGGGAATATATTGCACCTAATGTGGAGGGGACATATTGCCAACGTAATGTGGGGGACTATATTGCACCTAATGTGGGGGAACTATACTGCACCTAATGTGGGGGAACTATACTGCCAGCCTAATGTGGGGGACTATATTGCACCTAATGTGGGGGACTATACTGCCAGCCTAATGTGGGGGACCATATTGCACCTAATGTGGGGGGAACATACTGCCAACGTAATGTGGGGGACTATATTGCACCTAATGTGGGGGAACTATACTGCACCTAATGTGGGGGAACATACTGCAAGCCTAATGTGGGGGACTATATTGCACCTAATGTGGGGGACTATATTGCACCTAATGTGGGGGACTATATTGCACCTAATGTGGGGGACTATATTGCACCTAATGTGGGGGAACTATACTGCCAGCCTAATGTGGGGGACTATATTGCACCTAATGTGGGGGACTATACTGCCAGCCTAATGTGGGGGACCATATTGCACCTAATGTGGGGGAACATACTGCCAACGTAATGTGGGGGACTATATTGCACCTAATGTGGGGGAACTATACTGCACCTAATGTGGGGGAACATACTGCAAGCCTAATGTGGGGGACTATATTGCACCTAATGTGGGGGAACTATACTGCCAGCCTAATGTGGGGGACTATATTGCACCTAATGTGGAGGGGACATATTGCCAACGTAATGTGGGGGACTATATTGCACCTAATGTGGGGGAACTATACTGCACCTAATGTGGGGGAACTATACTGCCAGCCTAATGTGGGGGACTATATTGCACCTAATGTGGGGGACTATACTGCCAGCCTAATGTGGGGGACCATATTGCACCTAATGTGGGGGAACATACTGCCAACGTAATGTGGGGGACTATATTGCACCTAATGTGGGGGAACTATACTGCACCTAATGTGGGGGAACATACTGCAAGCCTAATGTGGGGGGACTATATTGCACCTAATGTGGGGGAACTATACTGCCAGCCTAATGTGGGGGACTATATTGCACCTAATGTGGAGGGGACATATTGCCAACGTAATGTGGGGGACTATATTGCACCTAATGTGGGGGAACTATACTGCACCTAATGTGGGGAACTATACAGCACCTAATGTGGGGGAACTATACTGCCAGCCTAATGTGGGGGACTATATTGCACCTAATGTGGGGGAACATACTGCCAGCCTAATGTGGGGGACTATATTGCACCTAATGTGGGGGAACTATACTGCACCTAATGTGGGGGAACTACAATCTAATGTGGGTGAACTATACTGCACCTAATGTGGGGGAACTATACAGCACCTAATGTGGGGGGGGAACTACAACCTAATGTGGGTGAACTATATTGCACCTAATGTGGGGGAACTATACTGCACCTAATGTGGGGGGGAACTACAACCTAATGTGGGTGAACTATACTGCACCTAATGTGGGGGGGGGGGACTACAACCTAATGTAGGGGAACTACTACCTAATGTGGGGGAACTATACTGCCAACCTAATATGGGGGAAGTATACTGCACCTAATGTGGGGGAATTGTACTGCACCTAATGTGGGGGAACTGTACTGCCAACCCTAATGTGGGGGAACTGTACTGCACCTAATGTGGGGGGATCTATACTGCCAACCAATGTGGGGGGAACTGTGTTGTATACTTAAAGTGGTAGTCCACTAATAGGATATATAAGTGTTCATAGGAATTTATTCATGTTTTGTTATCTATAGTCCGGCCCTCCAACGGTCTGAGGGACCGTGAACTGGCCCCCCGTTTAAAAAGTTTGAGGACCCCTGATATAGAGCAATAGGCACTATGGAAGGTATAGACTTGTAATTGCTGAAGGTGGTGCTCTGATAACAAGTAGTGAAGATACACGTGTTGAAGAAGCAGAAAAAATCGGCAACTCACCGCAATCAGCTCATAAATCTTCTTTTATTGCATATTCACCATACTCACAAATTTACAAGGGAAGAGGGTTGTGGGGGGACACAGGATGGCGACCAAGCTCCGTTTCTCATGGTGATCGTGCTTCCTCCGGCCAGAGGAAGCACGATCACCGTGCACAACGGAGCTTGGTCGCCATCCTGTGTCCCCCCCACAACCCTCTTCCCTTGTAAATTTGTGAGTTTGCAATAAAAGAAGATTTATGAGCTGATTGCGGTGAGTTGCCGATTTTTTCTGCTTCTTCAACATGTGAAAAAAATTGACATAATCATTCATTCAGCAGAATCCGGATCCAAGTAGGAACTACCATATTGTGCACTGAGCAGCCATTGATCTTGATAGGGGTACTCCGCCCCTAGACAAGTTATTTGATGTCTGATCGCAGGGGTCCCGCCGCTAGGGATGCTCGCGATCTCCTTGCGGCATTCGGCACTTTTTTAGAAAGTCGGGTGCAGCGTCGGAGGCTCGTGACATCACGGCCGCTCCCGCGTGTGACTTCTTGGCCACGCCCCCTCAATGCAAGTCTATGGGAGGGGGCGTGATGGCAATCACCCCCCCTCCCATAGAGTTACATTGAGCGGGCATGGCCGTGACATCATGAGCCGGACATCACCAATCATCTGGCATGGAGCGAAGTGTGCTCCTTGCACCGGATGTCTGAGGTGCCACAGGGGGACCTCCACGATCAGACATCTTATCTCCTATCCTTTGGATAGGGGATAAGATGTCTAGGGGCGGAGTACCCCTTTAATGGGATTCTGCTGCAAGCTAATTCTGCTCAGAATATCTGCAGTGTGAATGGGCTCTAGAGCTTTGTTCAGATGTCGGAATGTCTGCACGGAATGACATGCCTGCGCTACGACTGCACGAGAATGCGCCATCTCATAGATGGCAATGCTTTCTGTGCAGTCTGCAGAAAGAATGGACTTGTCCATTATTCCTGCAGACACAGGAATTTCCATGCCAGTTGTTTCTGCCGTGAAATTCCACCATGTGCACAATGCAGGAGAATCCCATTGAAACCAATTCTGCACAGAAATTCTGACATGAACATAGCCAAAGAATGGATGAATTCACGCACTGCTGATTCAGTGAGGCTGTATTCACACTCAGTTTCTTCTAGCACATTTTTAGGCAAAAAAAAAAAGCTAAAACTTTGACTTTTTTCTGCATTGTTTAACCATTTTTTCCCCCAGATGTTTCTAGTCAATTTTATTATTATTTCATTTTTTTTCTGCAGCAAATGCTGTCCTCCAATTTGCGGCCATTTTTTGGAGATGAAAATAGCAAAAATAATGAATTACCCCTGAAGTTTTTTAAAGGAGTACTCCAGCGTAGAACTTTTTTTCCCATCATCCCCAGGCTGCCAGCATCACACTTCTGACCAGTAATGTCCTGCCTCAGACGGCAATAGGCTGAGCAGCAATGTGATGCATTAAGCCTCAGCACCAGGAAGAAGACCGGTGCCGGGGCTCAAAACATCACACTGCGAGGCGGGACATCGCTGTGGCAGGCCCTTAGCTGATTAGCAGTGTGACGCATCAACCACCAGCAAGCAGGAAGAACATGGCACCGAAGGCAGTGGCAGGTAAGTCCAGGTTGTTGTTTTATATGCTGGTAGTCCGGGGATGATAACATTAAAAAGTTCTAAGCTGGAGTACTCCTTTAAGCTGCGAAAGGCTGACAAAAAAAAAAGGCCTTTACAGTAAAGTTCTATATAATGGGAATTATCCGCTCTTTTTTAATAATACACACTGAGGACAAGCAGGGCTCTGTACACTGAGGACAAGCAGGGCTCTGTACACTGAGGAAAAGCAGGGCTCTGTACACCGAGGACAAGTGGGACTCTGTACACTGAGGACAAGCAGGGCTCTGTGCACTGATAACAAGCAGTGCTCTGTGCAGTGAGGACAAGCAGGGCTCTGTACACTGAGGACAAGCAGGGCTCTGCACACTGAGGACAAGCCAGGCTCTGTGCACTGAGGACAAGCAGGGCTCTGTACAGTGAGGACAAGCAGGGCTCTGTACACTGAGGACAAGCAGGGCTCTGTGCAGTGAGGACAAGCAGGGCTCTGTACACTGAGGACAAGCAGGGCTCTGTGCACTGAGGACAAGCAGGGCTCGGTACACTGAGGACAAGCAGGGCTCTGTGCACTGAGCACAAGCAGGGCTCTGTACACTGAGGACAAGCCAGGCTCTGTGCACTGAGGACAAGCAGGGCTCTGTGCACTGAGGACAAGCAGGGCTCTGTACACTGAGGACAAGCAGGGCTCTGTGCACTGAGGACAAGCAGGGCTCGGTACACTGAGGACAAGCAGGGCTCTGTACACTAAGGACAAGCAGGGCTCTGTACACTGAGGACAAGCAGGGCTCTGTGCACTGAGGACAAGCAGGACTTGGTACACTGAGGACAAGCAGGGCTCTGTGCAGTGAGGCTCTATGACATGCTCCTGGCTCACACATGAGGATGATTGACAAGCCAGGAGCCTGCACAGATCCCTGCTTGTCTTGTCCTCACTTCCTGTTTTTGGACTCCTCATAGAGACACACTGGCAATAGCTGCAGAGACAGCATTTGTTCACCCAAAAATATACACATTTCTTAACCAATGTATATTACAAATATACATATAATGTTATTATCTACATTATATAAAAAAAAAATTGTTGACGAGAGGTACACTTTAATGAGGACACAGTGGTGGCGATTTCTCAAGCTGTCTTAGGCCTCATTCACACATTGAAATTCTGAATGGAATTCAGTGGAAAAATTCTGCTTTGGAAATTCCGTTGCAGCAAACTTCCATTGTTTTCATTGGGATTCTTCTGCACCATCCACACGGCTGGAAATTCAAATTGCGGCCTTCGCAGAAAGAATTTACATTTTTCTGCGGCCTCCACTCAAAAATACATTGTCGTCTATGGAGATGGCGCTTGAGGAACGTCCAGCTGGAATATTTCCGGCCTGACATTCTGCTCTGTGGATAGGGCCTTAGGGAAACTCTGTGAGGAAAATGTCCTCAATGAATTCCTCTGTGGATCTGTGGTCTTCCTGCTCCAACAGAAATGATGCGGAATCTGCGCTTATGTCCACAACACTTTGTGCCTCGATTTTCTGCCGACAAAAAGGGCTTCTGAAAGTGATTCTGCTGGATGATTAAACATGTTCAATCCTCTTCTGGAATCCAATTCCTCTGGTCATGGAAATTCTGAAGTGTGAAGTCAGCATAAAAATCAATGGAAGTCTGGTGCAAGATAAAATTATCTTTGTTGCTCATAGCAACCAATCACTGCTCAGCTTTCCTATGTTAACTTTCTCTAGTAAAATAAAAGCTGGGCTGTGATTGGTTGCTGTGGGCAACTAAGGGAATCTGACTACAAGTGCGTTAAATCTTCCCCAATATTGAGGCTGGGGGATAAATTAAACTTTTTCGGACACTTTTTGGATTGTTTTGTGCCAAAATTTTGACACATGGGTTATTCTGTACATCAGTATTTCCCAACTGAGGTGCCTCCAGCTGTTGCAAAATTACAACTCCCAGCATGCCCGGACAACCAAAGGAATCCATTTGTTTTTTCTTTTTTGAATGCCATGCTGGGAGTTGTAATTTTGCAACAGCTGAAGACACCCTGGTTGGGAAACCCTGACATACTGACTGGCTCATTGACCCTGCTGCCTACGTCTGCCATAGGAAAAGTAGTCCAGTTGTGACAATCTCTGCACAGCACTGCAGTATATGTTGGTGTTGTGTAAGTAACAAGAAAGATACAAATAGGACTTTGGAGTTCAGCTTCTTCAGTGCAGACTGTTTCACTGACACTTGTAAAAGTTACAAAATGTTGTCACCACTAGGAGGCGACTTAAACATTGCTGCATGGTCTATTGCCATTGCTACATGCAGCAACTGTAACCTTAAAGGGGTACTCTGCCCCTAGACATCTTATCCCCTATCGAAACGATAGGGGATAAGATTTCAGATCGCGGGGGTCCCCCCGGGATCTTGGCTGCATCCCCCACCTGTTACGGCTTCCGGCAGCGCTGGAGGCTCTCATCCTAATGCCTGACGACCACGGTGACGTGAGATCGTGACATCACGACTCCGCCCTGTGTGAAGTCCCGCCCCGCCCCCTCAATGAAAGTCTATGGGAGGGGGCGTGACAGCTGTCATGCCCCCTCCCATAGACTTGCATTGAGGGGTGGAGCGTGATGTCACACGGAGGCGGAGTCGTGACGTCACGATCTCACGTCACCGTGGTCGGGAGCCGAAGCCTCCAGCATTTCCGGAAGCCGCAACAGGTGGGTGCTGTAGCTGAGATCCCGGGGGTCCCCAGTGGCGGAACCCCCACCTTCTGACATCTTATCCCCTATCCTTTGGATAGGGGATAAGATGTCTAGGGGCGGAGTACCCTTTTAAAGGGGTTATCCAGGAATAGAAAAACAGAGCAAATTCCCAAAATTGCTCCCTGCTTGTCTCTAGGTTGTTTGTAGTATTATAACTTGGCTCCATTCACTTCAATGGAACTGAGCTGCAGAACCACACCCAACCTGGAGACAGACAGGGAGCGGTTTCTGAAAGAAATTAGCTCTGTTTTGCTATTCATGTATAACCTCTTTAACCCCTTAAGGACTCAGACCATTTTGGCCTTAAAGGGGAACTCATGGGAAAAAAAAAAAATTTCATATCAACTGGTGTAGGAAAGTTAAACAGATTTTTTTTTATGGAAATAATTTACAAATCTGTTTAACTTTCAGGCACCAGTTGATTTGAAAACATTTGTTTTCTACTTGTTTCCACCGGAATTCCCCTTTAAGGACCTGGTCAATTTATGTTTTTGCACTTTAGTTTTTTTCTCCTCTCCTTCTAAAAATCATATCAATTTCAATTTTGCACATACAGACCCATATAAAGGCTTGTTTTTTGCGTCACCAGTTGTATTTTGTAATAACATCATACATTGTCACGATGCCGGCTGACAGGAGGTGGATCCTCTGTGCCAGAGAGGGATTGGCGTGGACCGTGCTAGTGGATCGGTTCTAAGTCACTACTGGTTTTCACCAGAGCCCGCCGCAAAGCGGGATGGTCTTGCTGCGGCGGTAGTGACCAGGTCGTATCCACTAGCAACGGCTCAACCTCTCTGACTGCTGAAGATAGGCGCGGTACAAGGGAGTAGACAGAAGCAAGGTCGGACGTAGCAGAAGGTCGGGGCAGGCAGCAAGGATCGTAGTCAGGGGCAACGGCAGGAGGTCGGAACACAGGCTAGGAACACACAAGGGAACGCTTTCACTAGGCACAAGGGCAACAAGATCCGGCGAGGGAGTGCAGGGGAAGTGAGGTATATATATGGAGTGCACAGGTGAACACACTAATTAGAACCACTGCGCCAATCAGCGGCGCAGTGGCCCTTTAAATCGCAGAGACCCGGCGCGCGCGCGCCCTAGGGAGCGGGGCCGCGCGCGCCGGGACATGACCGACGGAGAGCGAGTCAGGTACGGGAGCCGGGGTGCGCACCGCGAGCGGGCGCCACCCGCATCGCGAATCGCATCCCGGCTGGAGGCGGTATCGCAGCGCACCCGGTCAGTAGATCTGACCGGGGCGCTGCAGCAGCGAGGATGCCGCGAGCGCTCCGGGGAGGAGCGGGGACCCGGAGCGCTCGGCGTAACAGTACCCCCCCCCCTTGGGTCTCCCCCTCTTCTTGGAGCCTGGGAACCTGAGGAGCAGACTTTTGTCTAGGATGTTGTCCTCAGGTTCCCAGGATCTCTCTTCAGGTCCACAGCCCTCCCAATCTACCAAAAAGAACCTTTTTCCTCTGACCGTCTTGGAGGCCAGTATCTCCTTCACTGAGAAGACGTCAGAAGAACCGGAAACAGGAGTGGGAGAAACAAGCTTGGGAGAGAAACGGTTGATGATGAGTGGTTTAAGAAGAGAGACATGAAAGGCATTAGGAATACGAAGAGAAGGAGGAAGAAGAAGTTTGTAAGAGACAGGATTAATTTGGCACAAGACTTTGAAAGGACCAAGATAGCGTGGTCCCAGTTTGTAACTGGGGACATGAAAGCGGACATATTTAGCGGAGAGCCATACCTTGTCTCCGGGAGCAAAAATGGGGGGAGCTCTTCTTTTCTTATCGGCAAACTTTTTCATGCGAGATGAAGCCTGTAAAAGAGAATTTTGGGTCTCTTTCCATATGGTGGAAAGATCACGAGTCACTTCATCTACAGTGGGCAAACCAGAGGACAAGGGAATAGGGAGGGGGGGAAGAGGGTGACGGCCGTACACCACGAAAAATGGGGATTTAGCAGAAGATTCAGAGACTCTGAAGTTATACGAGAATTCGGCCCATGGTAGAAGATCTGCCCAGTCATCCTGGCGGGAGGAAACAAAATGCCGTAAATAATCACCCAGGACCTGGTTAATTCTTTCTACTTGCCCATTGGATTGAGGATGATAAGCAGAAGAAAAGTTTAATTTAATCTTGAGTTGTTTACAGAGGGCCCTCCAGAATTTTGACACGAATTGGACACCTCTATCCGAGACGATCTGCGTGGTCAACCCGTGAAGACGAAAAATGTGTACAAAAAATTGTTTTGCCAACTGAGGCGCTGAAGGAAGACCAGGAAGAGGAATAAAATGTGCCATCTTGGAAAATCGATCAACGACCACCCAAACAACAGTGTTGCCACGGGATGGGGGTAAGTCCGTAATAAAGTCCATACCAATCAGAGACCAAGGCTGTTCGGGGACAGGCAGAGGGTGAAGGAGACCAGCAGGCTTCTGGCGAGGAGTCTTGTCCCGGGCACAGACAGTGCAGGCCCGCACAAAATCAACAACATCCGTCTCCAGAGTCGGCCACCAATAGAAACGAGAGATGAGTTGCACGGATTTCTTGATGCCCGCATGGCCTGCGAGATGGGAGGAGTGACCCCATTTGAGGATTCCGAGGCGTTGGCGTGGAGAGACGAAGGTCTTCCCTGGAGGAGTTTGCCTGATGGAGGCTGGAGAAGTGGAGATCAGGCAGTCAGGAGGAATGATGTGTTGCGGAGAGAGCTCTACTTCCGAGGCATCCGAGGAACGAGAGAGAGCATCGGCCCTGATGTTCTTATCGGCAGGGCGAAAGTGAATTTCAAAATTAAACCGGGCAAAGAACAGAGACCACCTGGCCTGGCGAGGATTCAGCCGTTGGGCAGACTGGAGATAGGAGAGATTCTTGTGATCGGTGTAAATAATAACTGGAAATTTAGATCCCTCCAGCAGATGCCTCCATTCCTCAAGTGCTAATTTAATGGCCAGTAGCTCTCGATCCCCGATGGAGTAGTTCCTCTCCGCCGGAGAGAAGGTCGTAGAAAAAAAAACCACAGGTAACAGCATGCCCGGAAGAATTTTTTTGTAGAAGAACCGCTCCAGCTCCTACTGAGGAGGCATCAACCTCCAATAGGAAGGGTTTAGATGGGTCAGGTCTGGAGAGCACGGGAGCAGAAGAAAAGGCCGACTTGAGCCGTTTAAAGGCGTCTTCCGCTTGAGGAGGCCAGGACTTAGGATTGGCATTCTTTTTGGTTAAAGCCACGATAGGAGCCACAATGGTGGAAAAATGTGGAATAAATTGTCTGTAATAATTGGCGAACCCCAAAAAACGTTGGATAGCACGGAGTCCGGAGGGGCGTGGCCAATCTAAGACGGCAGAGAGTTTGTCTGGATCCATTTGTAGTCCCTGGCCAGAGACCAAGTATCCTAGGAAAGGAAGAGATTGACATTCAAACAGACATTTCTCCATTTTGGCATAAAGTTGATTGTCACGAAGTCTCTGAAGAACCATGCGGACATGCTGGCGGTGTTCTTCTAGGTTGGCAGAAAAAATCTGAATATCGTCCAGATACACAACAACACAGGAATATAAGAGATCACGAAAAATTTAATTAACAAAGTCTTGGAAGACGGCAGGGGCGTTGCACAGGCCAAAGGGCATGACCAGATACTCAAAGTGTCCATCTCTAGTGTTAAATGCCGTTTTCCATTCATCCCCCTCCCTGATGCGGATGAGATTATAAGCACCTCTTAAGTCCAGTTTGGTAAAGATGTGGGCACCTTGGAGGCGATCAAAGAGTTCAGAGATAAGAGGTAGAGGGTAGCGGTTCTTTACCGTGATTTTATTAAGACCGCGGTAGTCAATGCAAGGACGTAGGGAGCCATCTTTTTTGGACACAAAGAAAAATCCAGCTCCGGCAGGAGAGGAGGATTTGCGGATAAACCCCTTTTTTAAATTTTCCTGGATGTACTCAGACATAGCAAGAGTCTCTGGGGCGGACAGAGGATAAATTCTGCCCCGGGGTGGAGTAGTGCCCGGGAGGAGGTCAATAGGACAGTCATAAGGCCTGTGAGGAGGTAGAGTCTCAGCTTGTTTTTTGCAAAACACATCAGCAAAGTCCATATAGGCCTTAGGGAGACCGGTTACAGGGGGAACCACAGGGTCACGGCAGGGAGTACTGGGAACCGGTTTAAGGCAGTCCTTGAAACAAGAGATACCCCAGCTCTTGATCTCCCCTGTGGACCAATCCAGGGTTGGGGAATGGCGTTGGAGCCACGGTAGTCCAAGGAGAATTTCGGAAGTGCAATTGGGGAGGACCAAGAACTCAATTTTTTCTTGATGAGGTCCGATGCACATTAGAAGGGGCTCCGTGCGGTAACGTATGGTACAGTCCAATCTTTCATTGTTAACACAATTGATGTAGAGGGGCCTGGCGAGACTGGTTACCGGGATGTTGAACCTGTTGATGAGAGAGGCCAAAATAAAGTTTCCTGCAGATCCGGAATCCAAGAAGGCCATAGTAGAGAAGGAGAAGGTAGATGCAGATATCCGCACAGGCACAGTAAGACGTGGAGAAGCAGAGTTGACATCAAGGACTGTCTCACTTTTGTGCGGAGTCTGCGTGCGTCTTTCCAGGCGGGGAGGACGGATAGGACAATCCTTCAGGAAGTGTTCGGTACCGGCACAGTACAGGCAGAGATTCTCCATGCGGCGTCGTGTCCTCTCTTGAGGTGTCAGGCGAGACCGGCCAACTTGCATAGCCTCCACGGCGGGAGGCACAGGAACGGATTGCAGAGGACCAGAGGAGAGAGGAGCCGGGGAGAAAAAACGCCTCGTGCGAACAAAGTCCATATCCTGGCGGAGCTCCTGACGCCTTTCGGAAAAACGCATGTCAATGCGAGTGGCAAGATGAATGAGTTCATGTAGATTAGCAGGAATTTCTCGTGCGGCCAGAACATCTTTAATGTTGCTGGATAGGCCTTTTTTAAAGGTCGCGCAGAGGGCCTCATTATTCCAGGATAGTTCAGAAGCAAGAGTACGGAATTGTATGGCGTACTCGCCAACGGAAGAATTACCCTGGACCAGGTTCAGCAGGGCAGTCTCAGCAGAGGAGGCTCGGGCAGGTTCCTCAAAGACACTGCGAATTTCCAAGAAGAAGGAGTGTACAGAGGCAGTGACGGGGTCATTGCGGTCCCAGAGCGGTGTGGCCCATGACAGAGCTTTTCCAGACAGAAGGCTGACTACGAAAGCCACCTTCGACCTTTCAGTAGGAAACTGGTCCGACATCATCTCCAAGTGCAGGGAACATTGTGAAAGAAAGCCACGGCAAAACTTAGAGTCCCAATCAAATTTATCCGGCAAGGATAGTCGTAGGCCTGAAGCGGCCACTCGCTACGGAGGAGGTGCAGGAGCTGGCGGAGGAGATGATTGCTGAAGCTGTGGTAGTAGCTGCTGTAGCATCACGGTCAGTTGAGACAGCTGGTGGCCTTGTTGCGCTATCTGTTGTGACTGCTGGGCGACCACCGTGGTGAGGTCAGCGACAACTGGCAGAGGTACTTCAGCGGGATCCATGGCCGGATCTACTGTCACGATGCCGGCTGGCAGGAGGTGGATCCTCTGTGCCAGAGAGGGATTGACGTGGACCGTGCTAGTGGACCGGTTCTAAGTCACTACTGGTATTCACCAGAGCCCGCCGCAAAGCGGGATGGTCTTGCTGCGGCGGTAGTGACCAGGTCGTATCCACTAGCAACGGCTCAACCTCTCTGACTGCTGAAGATAGGCGCGGTACAAGGGAGTAGACAGAAGCAAGGTCGGACGTAGCAGAAGGTCGGGGTAGGCAGCAAGGATCGTAGTCAGGGGCAACGGCAGGAGGTCGGAACACAGGCTAGGAACACACAAGGGAACGCTTTCACTAGGCACAAGGGCAACAAGATCCGGCGAGGGAGTGCAGGGGAAGTGAGGTATATATATGGAGTGCACAGGTGAACACACTAATTAGAACCACTGCGCCAATCAGCGGCGCAGTGGCCCTTTAAATCGCAGAGACCCGGCGCGCGCGCGCCCTAGGGAGCGGGGCCGCGCGCGCCGGGACAGGACCGACGGAGAGCGAGTCAGGTACGGGAGCCGGGGTGCGCACCGCGAGCGGGCGCCACCCGCATCGCGAATCGCATCCCGGCTGGAGGCGGTATCGCAGCGCACCCGGTCAGTAGATCTGACCGGGGCGCTGCAGCAGCGAGGATGCCGCGAGCGCTCCGGGGAGGAGCGGGGACCCGGAGCGTTCGGCGTAACATACATTTTATAACATAATCTACAGCGAAACAAAAAATAAAACTTATTTGTCGGATGAAATAAAAAAAAATTCATTTTGTAACTTTTTTGGGCCTTCTGTTTCTATGCAGTGCACTTTTCAGTAAAAATGACACCTTCTCTTTATTTTGTAGGTCTATACGGTTACAAGAATACCCAATTTATGTAGGTTTTATTTTATTTTACTACTCAAAAAGTTTAAAAAAAGTTTATAGCAATGATTATAACTACGTGCACCAAAACTAGTATGTTTAACATTTAGTTTTTATCGGTACCGTTTTTGATTTGATGGGCTTTTTAGATTGCTTTTTAATAATTTCTTTATGATATATGACGTGACCAAAAATGCACAAGTTTGAACTTGTTTTTTGTGTTTTTTTACGTTTACGCCAATGACCGTGTGTTTTAAGTAACCTTATATTTTAATAGTTTAGACATTTACACACACGGCGGTACCACATATGTTTATATGTTTATGTACCCTTTTTTTTTTTAGTTCCCATAGGGGCTATAGCATGCAATCATTCAATTGCAAGCACTATTCAACATGGCTCAGCATTGATCAGCTTGCTGGGGCTTCCTGTAGAAGCAGAGGACTGATCGGCCATTGAGGAGGCAGGCAAGGGCCCTCACGCTGTCCTCTCAGCTTATTTTACCGCAATGATTCCAATCAGCTCCCCTGAGTTACAGACGCTGCGATCAGCTTTGATTGCGGTGTCTAAAGGGTTAATGCCAGGCATCAGCCCAATTGACGATGTTCGGCATTAACCACCGGGTATGAAGCGTGCTCAGCTCGTAAAGGGACCAGGGTGTATAGGCGTATGCTCTGTGTGTCTGCTCGTGACTGCTGGTGGGAAATCTGCCGCTACGAGCGTACACAGCCAAAGCAGGGAGCTTGCTCTGCTGTCGCTCTTTGACTGCCGTTGGCACATCCACAGCATAAAGTACACTGCAGATGCGCTGTGTGTGACCCTACCTTAAAGCAGTGTTTCCCAACCAGAGTGTCTCCATCTGGACGTCCAGCTGGTGTATGCATATAGGGGGAGATTTATCAAAACCTGTGCAGAGAAAAGTTGCCCAGTTGCCCATAGCAACCAATCAGATCGCTTCTTTCATTTTTAACAAGGCCTCTGCAAAATGAAAGAAGTGATCTGATTGGTTGCTATGGGCAACTGGGCAACTTTTCCTCTCGACAGGTTTTGATAAATCTCCCCCATAGTCACTTGCTCTTATCTTAACACAATGTAGCCAATAGGTGGCTGCAACATACGGAGTGCCTAAATCACACATAGGCAATGTAAATAACAGACTGCAATGTGCAAACCCAACAGGGTACATTCACCTTAAAAGTGCCAAGGGTGAGTTGTCTGGCAATCATAACATAGCGGAAAACACACTTGACCCCCCCCTCCCCCTTACTTCCAAAGACAGGCTACTCTAGGTCAGACACAAACCCTGTAAGTCAGGCGGTGAGACCCACCGGGTTCCTCTCAGAAATGCCTGGAGCTGTAGATGCCTCCAGAACCAACTACACAGGCTGGTCTTCCAAATGGAGGAATGTGGGGAGGTTTAGGATAGAGGCTTCAAAGAAGATATTTCACATTTGTGGTCAGGAAACTCTTGTCACCAAATGGCGTTTGTGCCTGCAGACATATTGGCATATTAATAATCAGATTCTCACTTATGATGATGGGTATCATGTCTTTGCTCTTCTCCAACATTGGTCACTTGACTCGCCTAAGCTAGTTTCTATGCAGAATGTACTAGAAAGACTAAAGGAGGAGTCTTTCAAGTCAAACTCTCTGCCCAGAGGTCTGGAACCAAAGAAGTCTGAGGGAGTCTCCCAGCTTTGCTCCGGCTGGATTGGAGTGCCATTACCAATCCACTAGTATTTTTGGCCTTACCAGCCTACAATGACCACCCATCCAATGATGTGCATGGTTACAATGTTTGAATTAAGCACTGCTCCTGCTGGGTAGACCAGAGTCAGAGTCTGGCCCTGGCCAAAGTAGAGTGCAGACATGCCTTCTGTTCTTTCTTCTAGGTCACATAGAAAATGTCTCGGCCTAGTCAGTATCCTGTACAAGTTAAGGCCTTCTACAAGCAAGTAACCAGAGAGAATTGTCTAGTCATTAAAGGGAAATAGCTGAGCAAGAACTCTTCTGCAAACACTTAAAGGGGTACTCCTGAGAAACAAAACATGTTTTTAAATCAACTTAATTATCTGGATTCTGCACAGAGGACTTCACTAAAGTTACAACTATGTTAGGAATATTTCTGCTGCACACACCGTCATCGCCCCAGGCATCCCACCTTGCAATGGAGACGGGACCCGGCATACCCAGCATGCTGGGTCCGGCCTACATTGGTCAAAGACGGCTATTAGTAATGGAGGCTAATACAATGAATATCTCTGGAACGGGACTACACACCTGGGTAAATATCGTAATACATCATTGTAGTCCAGTTTACTCGCACTATAACCCTGTGTTTTGGGTTTAGTGTAGGTGAACCGGCTATCAGTTTCCCTCTAAGGCCATAACAAGGCTGTTACCAATATATGTTCATTGATTAGAAAATTGAAAATAGGTTTCATAATTGGACAACCATTGTAAAGTACTATGGTGCAGTAAAGCTTATCCCCTATCCAAAGAATAGGGGATAAGTTTTAGATCACAGGGGGTCCGACAATGACCCTTCAGCGCACCCACAGAAGGGAGTGCCTTACAAAGCACTGGACCTGCTCCATGTATCTCTATGGGAGAGACGAAGAGACCTGAATGCTGTATCTTCGTCTCCCATAGATATACATGGAGGGGGCATGTTGGTTGTCTCTTCATATGAGGATCGATGTGCTCCCTTCTTGGGGAGAACCGGGGTGCCATGTAGGAGATAGAAGGGGTCCCAGAGGTAGGATCTAAAACTTATCCCCTATGTTTTGAATAGGGGATACGTTTTATTGCACCACAGTACTCCTTTAGGCATTAGCATTAAAGGAAAACTATAGTGGGATATAACTTATTCCCTTTGGATAAGGGATAAGTTATAAATCGCAGGGGGTCCGACCGCTGGGACCCCCCCCCCCCCCCCGCAATCTCCAGTACAGGGCCACAGCAGTGTGCAGGAAGGGGTTGTTCTGTTCTGATATGCCCCCCCCCCCATGTGTCCCATAGAGTTACATGGAGGAGCGTGGAAAAAAGAAAATGGGGGGGCTCAACCTTATATGTAATGATAATAAATAAATTGGGGTGCTACCAACAGTGAAAAAACATGTAATGAAACAAAAAAGAAAAAGCAACACTGTATTCCAGTGCACACCCAGATAATATCAAAAGGTAATAAATCTTTATTGTGCAAAAACACTCATAGCATAACAAACAGCTAGGAATAAGGACATTCAAACATTTAAAAAGACCCAAAAGGGACACAACACAGCACGGGGAGGGGCCATGAACCCCCTCACCCCAAGTCCTGTCCTGAAATAAATAATCAAATGAACAACAGGGCTGCTGCTGCAAATTACAAAGTGCTATCAAATTGCAGTATACTAACCACACGTACATACAAATGTCAGAGCAAATATTAAAGTAAAAAATGTGAACAAGTATATATTGCAGTAATGAGGTAACAAACCGCAGACTGAGGAGCAGCTAGAGACTATGATATCAGGACAGGACCACCGGACATGGAGGAGCGTGTCTGCTTTAGCTTCCTGCTGGGGATGGCATGGCGCTTCTTGCGGATTGCCTCGGTTCTGTACAGGAAATCCCGGGGATCCTCAGTAGTTGGACCCCTGCCATCTATAACTTATCCCCTATCCTTCAGATGGAGGATAAGTTATATTCCACCACAGTATTCCTTTAAGCATTAGACCATGCTCATTGGAATCAATGGTTTGTTTGTTGCCTCCACATCATGAGACAATCTTTGAAGCCGTTCTAGGTGGTACAATCTCCACAGCGCTCAACCAAAGTCTCCCAAAGGTTTAACAGACAGTCTCTAGAGGACTACACAGCTTGCAGTGCCTGGACTTGATATTGCATGTATGCTTGTGTCAGGATTCGGCAGGCTGGAGGTGGATCCTCTGTGTCAGAGAGGGATTGGCGTGGACCGTGCCGGCGGACCGGTTCTAAGTTGCTACTGGTTTTCACCAGAGCCCGCCGCAAAGCGGGATGGTCTTGCAGCGGCGGTAGCAACCAGGTCGTTTCCACCGGCAACTGCTCAACCTCTCTGACTGCTGAGATAGGCGCGGTACAAGGGATTAGGCAAGAGCAAGGTCAGACGTAGCAGAAGGTCAGGGCAGGCAGCAAGGATCGTAGTCAGGGGCAACGGCAAGATGTCTGGAACACTGGCTTGGGATACACAAGGAACGCTTTCACTGGCACAATGGCAACAAGATCCGGCAAGGAAGTGAAGGGGAAGTGAGGTAATATAGGGAAGTGCACAGGTGAACACACTAATTAAAATCATGCGCCAATCAGTGGCGCACTGGCCCTATAAATCGCAGAGAGCCGGCGCGCGCGCCCTAGGGAGCGGGGCCGCGCGCGCCGGGACAGCATAGACGGGGAACGAGTCTGGTAAGCGGGCCAGGATGCGCACCGCGAGCGGGCGCGTCCCGCATTGCGAATCGCATCCCGGCTAGGGACATTATCGCAGCGCTCCCGGTCAGCGGGTCTGACCGGGGCGCTGCGAACAGGAGAACGCTGCGAGTGCTCCGGGGAGGAGTGGGGACCCGGAGCGCTCGGCGTAACAGTACCCCCCCCCCCCCTTGGGTCTCCCCCTCTTTTTTGAACCTGAAAATTTGTAAATAAGGTCCTTGTCGAGAATGTTATCCTCGGGTTCCCATGACCTCTCCTCAGGACCGCAATTCTCCCAATCTACAAGAACATTTTTTTTACCTCTGACCGTCTTAGATGCGAGAATTTCTTTAACCGAGAAGACATCTGAGGACCCGGAGACAGGAGTAGGAGCAACAACCTTGGGAGAGAAGCGGTTAAGGATAAGCGGTTTAAGGAGAGAGACATGAAAAGCATTGGGAATACGGAGAGAAGGGGGAAGAAACTGTTTGTAGGAGACAGGATTGATTTGGCACTTGATTTTAAAGGGTCCAAGATAACGTGGTCCCAGTTTATAACTGGGGACACGGAAGCGGATATACTTGACGGAGAGCCACACTTTGTCTCCAGGAACAAAGATAGGAGGAGTTCTTCTTTTTTTGTCGGCATGCTTCTTCATCCGGGATGAGGCCTGTATGAGGGATTTTTGAGTCTCTTTCCAGATGGTGGAGAAGTCCCGGGTAACCTCATCAACAGCGGGCAAACCAGAAGGCGTGGGAGTGGGGAGGGGGGGGAAGAGGGTGACGGCCGTACACCACAAAGAATGCGGATTTAGCGGAGGACTCAGAGACTTTGAAATTGTACGAAAATTCAGCCCAGGGTAGCAGATCGGCCCAATCATACTGGCGGGAGGAAACAAAATGTCGCAAATAGTCACCAAGAACCTGGTTAACTCTCTCCACTTGCCCATTGGATTGGGGATGATAGGAAGACGAGAAATTTAATTTGATTTTAAGCTGATTACAGAGGGCCCTCCAGAATTTCGACACAAATTGAACGCCTCTATCCAAGACGATATTAGTGGGAAGCCCGTGAAGGCAAAAAATTTGCACAAAAAATTGTTTCGCCAACTGTGGCGCAGAAGGAAGACCTGGAAAGGGAATAAAATGTGCCATCTTGGAGAAACGATCAACGACCACCCAAATGACTGTGTTGCAATGGGATAAAGGCAGGTCTATTATAAAGTCCACAGCAATCTGAGACCATAGTAGCTCAGGAACAGGCAGAGGATGAAGGAGGCTGGCAGGCTTCTGACGAGGAGTTTTGTCCCGGGCGCAGACTGTACAAGCCCGTACAAAATCAACAACATCTGCTTCCAGGGTAGGCCACCAATAAAAACGAGAGATGAGCTGGATGGATTTTTTGACGCCAGCATGGCCGGCGAGGTGTGAGGAGTGTCCCCACCTGAGGATCCTGAGGCGCTGGCGTGGAGGGACGAAGGTCTTTCCAGGAGGAGTTTGTCTGATGGAAGCTGGGGAAGCGGAGATCAGACACTCAGGAGGAATAATATGTTGCAGGGAGGCTTCCATTTCAGAGGCATCCGAGGAACGAGAGAGGGCGTCAGCCCTGATGTTCTTGTCAGCAGGGCAAAAATGAATCTCAAAGTTAAAACGGGCAAAAAACAACGACCACCTAGCCTGGCGTGGGTTCAGCTGTTGGGCGGACTGAAGATAAGAGAGATTCTTGTGATCAGTGTATATAATAATTGGGTATTTGGACCCCTCCAGCAGGTGCCTCCATTCCTCGAGGGCTAGTTTTATGGCCAGCAGTTCTCGATCACCAATGGAGTAATTTTTCTCCGCCGGAGAAAAGGTCCTAGAAAAGAAACCACAAGTAACGTTATGTCCAGAAGAGTTTTTTTTGTAGGAGTACAGCCCGGCTCCCACCGAGGAGGCGTCTACCTCCAGTGAGAAGGGTTTGGATGGATCAGGTCTGGAGAGTACGGGAGCAGAAGAAAAGGCAGTTTTGAGACGCTTGAACACCTCGTCCGCTTGAGGAGGCCAGGACTTAGGGTTGGCGTTTTTCTTGGTTAGGGCCACAATTGGGGCCACAATGGTGGAAAAATGTGGAGTAAATTGTCTGTAGTAATTGGCAAACCCTAAGAAACGTTGGATAGCTCGGAGTCCGGAGGGGCGTGGCCAATCTAACACAGCTGACAGTTTGTCCGGGTCCATTTGAAGTCCCTGGCCAAAGACTAAATATCCTAGGAAGGGAAGAGATTGGCATTCAAAGAGACATTTCTCCATCTTGGCATATAATTGATTGTCCGGAAGTCTCTGAAGAACCAGGCGGACTTGACGGCGGTGTTCTTCGAGGTTAGAAGAGAAAATTAAAATGTCGTCCAAGTAGACCACAACACAGGTATATAATAAATCAAGAAAAATTTCATTTACAAAGTCCTGGAAGACAGCAGGGGCGTTGCAAAGCCCAAAGGGCATAACCAGATATTGTTCCTGTCCGTCTCTGGTGTTAAATGCGGTCTTCCACTCGTCCCCTTCCCAGATGCGGATGAGATTATATGCACCTCTTAAATCCAATTTGGTGAAGATGTTGGCGCCACGTAGGCGGTCAGAGTTCCGAGATAAGAGGCAGGGGATAGCGATTTTTTATAGTGATTTTATTAAGACCGCGGTAATCAATGCATGGTCATAATGAACCGTCTTTTTTGGAGACAAAGAAGAACCCTGCTCCGGCAGGGGAGGAAGACTTGCGGATAAATCCCCTTTTTAAATTTTCTTGGATGTACTCCGTCATGGCTTGTGTTTCAGGAGCTGACAGGGGATAGATTCTGCCCCGGGGTGGAGTAGTACCAGGAAGGAGATCAATAGGACAGTCATAAGGCCTGTGAGGAGGCAAAGTCTCTGCTTGTTTTTTGCAAAAAACATCGGCATAGTCCAGATAGGCCTTGGGGAGACCTGGTATCGGAGGAGCCATAGGGTTTTGACTGGCAGGACTGGGAGCAGACGTAAGGCATTTTTTGTAGCAAGAAGTACCCCAGTTCTTGATTTCCCCGGTGGTCCAGTCAAGGGTAGGGGAATGGCGTTGAAGCCAAGGCAGTCCGAGAAGAATTTCAGAAGTGCAGTTAGAAAGGACCAGAAATTCAATCTTTTCGTGATGGGGTCCAATGCACATTAACAGGGGTTCTGTGCGGTAACGCACAGTACAGTCCAATCTTTCACCATTAACTGAGGCGATGTAGAGAGGTCTGGCAAGACTGGTCACTGGGATGTTGAACCTGTTAACGAAAGAGGCCAAAATAAAATTTCCTGCAGATCCAGAATCCAAGAAGGCCACAGCTGAGAAGGAGGAGTTAGAAGAAGAAATCCGCACAGGCACAGTAAGACGTGGAGAAGCAGAGTTCACACCTAGGACTGTCTCACCTTTGTGCGGAATCGGAGTGCGTCTTTCCTGACGTGGAGGACGGATAGGACAATCCTTCAAGAAGTGTTCGGTACTGGCACAGTACAGGCATAGGTTCTCATTACGACGGCGTGTCCTCTCTTGTGGTGTCAGACGAGACCGGTCTACTTGCATAGCCTCCACGGTGGAAGGCACAGGAACAGATTGCAGCGGACCAGAGAAGAGAGGAGCCGGGGAGAGAAACCGCCTAGTGCGAACAAAGTCCATATCCTGGCGGAGCTCCTGGCGTCTTTCGGAAAAACGCATGTCAATGCGGGTGGCCAAATTAATAAGTTCATGCAGGTTGGCAGGGATTTCTCGTGCGGCCAGCACATCTTTGATGTTACTGGATAGGCCTTTTTTGAAGGTCGCGCAGAGGGCCTCGTTATTCCAAGATAATTCGGAGGCGAGAGTACGAAATTGGATGGCGTACTCGCCTACTGAAGAATTACCCTGGACCAGGTTCAGCAGGGCAGTCTCGGCAGAAGAAGCTCTGGCTGGTTCCTCGCAGACACTTCGAATCTCCGCGAAGAAAGAGTGTACGGAGGCAGTGACAGGATCATTGCGGTCCCAGAGCGGTGTGACCCATGACAGGGCCTTCCCAGACAGGAGACTAACCACGAAAGCCACCTTTGACCGTTCAGTTGGAAATTGGTCCGACATCATCTCCAAATGCAGGGAACATTGCGAGAGAAAACCAAGGCAAAGTCTAGAGTCCCCATCAAACTTGTCCGGAAACGATAAACGGAGGCTGGATGCGGCCACTCGCCGCGGAGGAGGTGCAGGAGATGGTTGCTGAAGCTGTGGTAGAAGCTGCTGTAGCATAACAGTTAGTTGAGACAGCTGATGGCCTTGTTGCGCCTTGTCGCTCTGTTGCGACTGCTGGGCGACCACCGTGGTAAGGTCAGCGACAACTGGCAGCGGGACCTCAGCGGGATCCATGGCCGGATCTACTGTCAGGATTCGGCAGGCTGGAGGTGGATCCTCTGTGTCAGAGAGGGATTGGCGTGGACCGTGCCGGCGGAACGGTTCTAAGTTGCTACTGGTTTTCACCAGAGCCCGCCGCAAAGCGGGATGGTCTTGCAGCGGCGGTAGTAACCAAGTCGTATCCACCGGCAACGGCTCAACCTCTCTGACTGCTGAGATAGGCGCGGTACAAGGGATTAGGCAAGAGCAAGGTCGGACGTAGCAGAAGGTCAGGGCAGGCAGCAAGGATCATAGTCAGGGGCAACGACAAGAGGTCTGGAACACTGGCTTGGAATACACAAGGAACGCTTTCACTGGCACAATGGCAACAAGATCCGGCAAGGAAGTGAAGGGGAAGTGAGGTAATATAGGGAAGTGCACAGGTGAACACACTAATTAAAGCCATGCGCCAATCAGTGGCGCACTGGCCCTTTAAATCGCAGAGAGTTGACGTGCGCGCGCCCTAGGGAGGGGGCCGCGCGCGCCAGGACAGCACAGACGGGGAACGAGTCTGGTAAGCGGGCCCGGATGCGCACCGTGAGCGGGCGCGTCCCGCATCGCGAATCGCATCCCGGCTAGGGACATTATCGCAGCGCTCCTGGTCAGCGGGTCTGGCCGGGGCGCTGCGAACAGGAGAACGCTGCGAGCGCTCCGGGGAGGAGCGTAACAGATTTGCTCTTACGGTCGGACTAGAAGTTTTAGGTCTGCACTATATTAGGCTTGAGATTAAAGTCACTTACTGGAGTGTCGGTAGATTTGTGGCTTCTTGCCAGAAGATAATGAATTGTCCTTTAGGAATTCTCCGATCAAGGCGGAAGTAAAGGCTTGCTATTAGTTGGGGTTACTTCATGCTTTTATTATCTCTCTCTCATCTTTGCTCTCACTCCTCTGCGGATTCTCTATTCTACTCCGGAGCTTCACCTCCTCTGAACTTGCTCGGACCTCCACTCTGTACTCTGAACTGAAATGAACTGCTGATTCTTCACTCTGAACCCTGAACTCCACTCAACTCCTCTCTACTCAACTCCCAGGAAATGCCACCCTGTCACGATTCGGCTGGCTGGAGGTGGATCCTCTGTGCCAGAGAGGGATTGGCGTGGACCGTGTTGGTGGACCGGTTCTAAGTTGCTACTGGTATTCACCAGAGCCCACCGCAAAGCGGGATGGTCTTGCAGCGGCGGTAGCAACCAGGTCATATCCACCAGCAACGGCTCAACCTCTCTGACTGCTGAAGATAAGCGCGGTACAAGGGAGTAGACAAGAGCAAGGTCGGACGTAGCAGAAGGTCAGGGCAGGCAGCAAGGATCGTAGTCAGGGGCAACGGCAGGAGGTCTGGAACACAGGCTAGGAACACACAAGGGAACGCTTTCACTGGCACAATGGCAACAAGATCCGGCGAGGGAGTGCAGGGGAAGTGAGGTATAAGTAGGGAGTGCACAGGTGATAACACTGATTAGGCCTGCTGCGCCAATCAGTGGCGCGGTGGCCCTTTAAATTGCAGAGACCCGGCGTGCGCGCGCCCTAAGGAGCGGGGCCGCGCGCGCCGGGACAAGACAGACTGGGAACGGGTCAGGTACGGGAGCCGGGATGCGCATCGTTAGCGGGCGCCTCCCGCGTTGCGAATCGCATCCCGGCTGGGAGTGATATTGCAGCGCACCTGGTCAGCAGGTCTGACCGGGGCGCTGCGAAAGAGAGGATGCTGCGAGCACTCCGGGGAGGAGCGGGGACCCGGAGCGCTCGGCGTAACAGTACCCCCCCCTTTGGGTCTCCCCCTCTTCTTGGAGCCTGAGAACCTGAGGATAAGACTTTTGTCTATGATGTTGTCCTCAGGTTCCCAAGATCTCTCCTCTGGGCCACAGTTCTCCCAATCCACCCAAATTTTTTTTTTACCTCTGACAATCTTGGAGGCTAGAATCTCCTTCACAGAGAAGACGTCAGACGAACCGGAAACAGGAGTGGGAGAAACAACTTTGGGAGAGAAGCTGTTAAGGATGAGTGGTTTAAGGAGGAAGACATGGAAGGCATTGGGAATACGGAGAGAAGGAGGAAGAAGGAGATTGTAAGAGACAGGGTTAATCTGGCACAAGATTTTGATAGGACCAAGATAGCGTGGTCCCAGTTTGTAACTGGGGACACGAAAGCGGACATAATTAGCGGAGAGCCATACCTTGTCTCCGGGAGCAAAAATGGGGGGAGTTCTTTTTTTATCAGCAAATTTTTTCATCCGGGATGAAGCCTGTAAAAGAGAATTTGGGGTTTCTTTCCATATGGTGGAAAGATCACGAGTCACTTCATCCACAGCGGGCAAACCAGAGGGCAAGGGAGTAGGGAGGGGAGGAAGAGGGTGACGGCCGTACACCACGAAAAATGGGGATTTAGCAGAAGATTCGGAGACTCTGAAGTTGTATGAGAATTCGGCCCATGGTAGAAGATCTGCCCAGTCATCCTGGCGGGAGGAAACAAAATGCCGTAAATAGTCACCCAGGACCTGATTAATTCTTTCTACTTGCCCATTGGATTGGGGATGATAAGAAGAAGAGAAGTTTAATTTGATCTTGAGCTGTTTACAGAGGGCCCTCCTGAATTTAGACACGAATTGGACGCCTCTATCCGAGACGATATGCGTGGGCAAACCGTGAAGGCGAAAAATGTGTAAAAAAAAATTGCTTTACCAACTGAGGCGCTGAAGGAAGGCCAGGAAGAGGAATAAAATGTGCCATCTTGGAAAATCGATCAACGACCACCCAAACAACTGTGTTGCCACGGGATGACGGCAAGTCCGTAATAAAGTCCATACCAATCTGTGATCAAGGCTGTTCAGGAACAGGCAGAGGATGAAGGAGACCAGCAGGCTTCTGGCGAGGAGTCTTATCCCGGGCACAGACAGTACAGGCCCGCACGAAATCAACAACATCAGTCTCCAGAGTCGGCCACCAATAAAATCGAGAGATGAGTTGAAAGGATTTTTTGATGCCCGCATGGCCTGCGAGGTGGGAGGAGTGTCCCCACTTGAGAATCCCGAGACGCTGGCGTGGAGAAACAAAGGTCTTCCCTGGAGGAGTTTGTCTGATGGAAGCTGGAGAAGTGGAGATCAGACAGTCCGGAGGAATGATGTGTTGCGGAGAGGCCTCTACTTCAGAGGCATCAGAAGAACGAGAGAGGGCATCGGCCCTAATGTTCTTGTCAGCAGGGCGAAAATGGATTTCAAAGTTAAAACGGGCAAAGAACAACGACCACCTAGCCTGGCGAGGGTTCAGTCGTTGGGCAGACTGGAGATAGGAGAGATTCTTGTTATCAGTGTATATAATAACTGGATATTTTGATCCCTCCAGCAGGTGCCTCCATTCCTCAAGCGCCAATTTAATGGCCAGTAGTTCTCGATCACCAATGGAGTAGTTTTTCTCCGCCGGAGAGAAGGTCCTAGAAAAAAAACCACAAGTAACAGCATGCCCGGAAGAATTTTTTTGTAGAAGAACTGCTCCAGCTCCCAGCGAGGAGGCATCTACCTCCAATAGGAAGGGTTTATATGGGTCAGGTCTGGAGAGCACGGGAGCCAAAGAAAAGGCAGACTTGAGATGTTTAAATGCGTCTTCCGCTTGGGGAGACCAGGACTTAGGATTGGCATTTTTCTTGGTTAAAGCCACGATAGGGGCCACAATAGTGGAGAAGTGTGGAATGAATTGTCTGTAATAATTGGCGAACCCCAAAAAACGTTGGATAGCACGGAGTCCGGAGGGGCGTGGCCAATCTAACACGGCAGATAGTTTATCTGGGTCCATTTGTAGTCCCTGGCCAGAGACCAAGTATCCTAGGAAAGGAAGAGATTGACATTCAAAGAGACATTTTTCCATTTTGGCATAAAGTTGATTGTCCCGAAGTCTCTGAAGAACCATGCGGACATGCTGGCGGTGTTCTTCTAAGTTGGCAGAAAAAATCAGAATATCGTCCAGGTAAACCACAACACAGGTATATAGGAGATCACGAAAAATTTCATTAACAGAGTCTTGGAAGACGGCAGGGGCGTTGCACAGGCCAAAGGGCATGACCAGATACTCAAAGTGTCCATCTCTGGTGTTAAATGCAGTCTTCCATTCGTCCCCCTCCCTGATGCGGATGAGATTATAAGCACCTCTTAAGTCCAGCTTGGTAAAGATGTGGGCGCCTTGTAGGCGATCAAAGAGTTCCGAGATAAGAGGTAAGGGGTAGCGGTTTTTTACCGTGATTTTATTAAGTCCGCGGTAATCAATGCAAGGGCGTAGGGAGCCATCTTTTTTGGACAAAAAAAAAAATCCAGCTCCGGCAGGAGAGGAGGACTTGCGGATAAACCCCTTTTTTAAATTCTCCTGGATGTACTCCGACATGGCTTGAGTTTCTGGAGCAGACAGAGGATAGATTCTGCCCCGGGGTGGAGTAGTACCCGGGAGGAGGTCAATAGGACAGTCATAAGGCCTGTGAGGAGGCAAAGTCTCTGCTTGTTTTTTGCAAAAAACATCAGCATAGTCCAGATAGGCCTTAGGAAGACCAGATACCGGGGGAACCACAGGGTCACGACTGTGAGTACTGGGAACCGGTTTAAGACAGTCCTTGTGACAAGAAGTACCCCAGTTCTTGATTTCTCCTGTGGACCAATCAAGGGTTGGGGAATGGCGTTGAAGCCACGGTAATCCAAGAAGAATTTCAGAAGTGCAGTTAGAGAGGACCAAAAATTCAATTTTTTCGTGATGGGGTCCGATGCACATTAGGAGAGGTTCCGTGCGGTAACGCACGGTACAGTCCAATCTTTCATTGTTAACAGAATTGATGTAGAGGGGTCTGGCGAGACTGGTCACTGGGATGTTGAACCTGTTGATGAGAGAGGCCAAAATAAAATTTCCTGCAGATCCGGAATCCAAGAAGGCCATAGCAGAGAAGGAGAAGGTAGAAGAAGATATCCGCACAGGCACAGTAAGACGTGGAGAAGCAAAGTTCACATCAAGAGCTGTCTCACCTTTGTGCGGAGACAGTGTACGTCTTTCCTGGCGGGGAGGACGGATAGGACAATCCTTCAAGAAATGTTCAGTACCGGCACAGTACAGGCAAAGATTCTCCATGCGGCGTCGTGTCCTCTCTTGAGGTGTTAAGCGAGACTGGTCAACTTGCATAGCCTCCACGGCGGGAGGCACAGGAAAGGATTGCAGAGGACCAGAGGAGAGAGGAGCCGGGGAGAGAAACCGCCTCGTGCGAACAAAGTCCATATCCTGGCGGAGCTCCTGACGCCTTTTGGAAAAACGCATGTCAATGCGGGTGGCAAGATGAATAAGTTCATGCAGGTTTGCAGGAATTTCTCGTGCGGCCAGCACATCTTTAATGTTACTGGATAGGCCTTTTTTAACCCCTTAAGGACCCAGCCATTTTACACCTCAGGACCCGGCCATTTTTTGCAATTCTGACCACTGTCACTTTAAACATTAATAACTCTAGAATACTTTTAGTTATCATTCTGATTCCGAGATTGTTTTTTCGTGACATATTCTACTTTAACATAGTGGTAAAATTTTGTGGTAACTTGCATCCTTTCTTGGTGAAAAATCCCAACATTTTATGAAAAATTTGAAAATTTTGCATTTTTTTAACTTTGAAGCTCTCTGCTTGTAAGGAAAATGGATATTCCAAATAATTTTTTTTTATTCACATATACAATATGTCTACTTTATGTTTGCATCATAAAATTGACAAGTTTTTACTTTTGGAAGACACCAGAGGGCTTCAAAGTTCAGCAGCAATTTTCCAATTTTTCACAAAATTTCCAAACTCACAATTTTTCATGGACCAATTCAGGTTTGAAGTGGATTTGAAGGGTCTTCATATTAGAAATACCCCACAAATTACCCCATTATAAAAACTGCACCCCCCAGAGTATTCAAAATGACATTCAGTCCGCGTTTTAACCCTTTAGGTGTTTCACAGGAATAACAGCAAAGTGAAGGAGAAAATTCACAATCTCCATTTTTTACACTCGCATGTTCTTGTAGACCCAATTTTTGAATTTTTACAAGGGGAAAAAGGAGAAAATGTATACTTATATTTGTAGCCCAATTTCTCTCGAGTAAGCACATACCTCATATGTCTATGTAAAGTGTTCGGCGGGCGCAGTAGAGGGCTCAGAAGCGAAGGAGCGACAAGGGGATTTTGGAGAGTACGTTTTTTTTAAATGGTTTTTGGGAGGCATGTTGCATTTAGGAAGCCCCTATGGTGCCAGAACAGCAAAAATCCCCCACATGGCATACCATTTTGGAAACTAGACCCCTTGAGGTACGTAACAAGGAATAAAATGAGCCTTAATACCCCACAGGGGTTTCACGACTTTTGCATATGTAAAAAAATAAAAATAAAATTTCACTAAAATGTGTGTTTCCCCCCAAATTTCACATTTTTGCAAGGGTTAATAGCAGAAAATACCCCCCAAACATTGTAACCCCATCTCTTCTGAGTATGAAGGTACCCCATAAGTTGACCTGAGGTGTACTATGGGTGAACTACAATGCTCAGAAGAGAAGGAGTCATATTTGGCTTTTTGAGAGCAAATTTTGCTCGGGGGCATGTCGCATTTAGGAAGCCCCTATGGTGCCAGGACAGCAAAAAAAAAAACACATGGCATACCATTTTGGAAACTAGACCCCTTGTGGAACGTAACAAGAAATAAAGTGAGCCTTAATACCCCACAGGGGTTTCACGACTTTTGCATACGTAAAAAAATAAATAAAAAAAATCACTAAAATGTGTGTTTCCCCCCCAAATTTCACATTTTTACAATGGTTAATAGCAGAAAATACCCCCCAAAATTTGTAACCACATCTTTTCTGAGTATGGAGGTACCCCATAAGTTGACCTGAAGTGCACTACGGGCGAACTACAATGCTCAGAAGAGAAGGAGTCATATTTGGCTTTTTGAGAGCAAATTTTGCTTGGGGGGCATGTCGCATTTAGGAAGCCCATATGGTGCCAGGACAGCAAAATAACCCCCACATGGCATATCATTTTGGAAACTAGACCCCTTGAGGAACGTAACAAGGCATAAAATGAGCATTTACCCCCCACTGGTGTCTGTCAAATCTTTGGAACAGTGGGCTGTACAACATTTTTATTTTGCATAGCCCACTGTTCTAAAGATCTGTCAGACACCAGTGGGGTGTAAATTCTCACTGCACCCCTCATTACATTCCGTGAGGGGTCTAGTTTCCGAAATGGGGTCACATGTGGGGTTTTGTTTTTTTTGCGTTTGTCAAAACCACTGTAACAATCAGCCACCCCTGTGCAAATCACCTCAAATGTACATGGTGCACTCTCCCTTCTGGGCCTTGTTGTGCGCCCCCAGAGCACTTTGCGCCCACATATGGGGTATCTCCGTACTCGGGAGAAATTGCGTTACAAATTTTGTGGGGCTTTTTTCCCCTTTACCTCTTGTCAAAATGAAAAGTATAGGGCAACACCAGCATGTTAGTGTAAAAAGTTTATTTTTTTACACTAACATGCTGGTGTAGACCCCAACTTCACATTTTCATAAGGGGTGAAAGGAGAAAAAGACCCCCAAGATTTGTTAGTCAATTTCTCCCGAGTACGGCGATACCCCATATGTGACCCTAAACTGTTGCCTTGAAATACGACAGGGCTCCAAAGTGAGAGAGCGCCATGCGCATTTGAGGCCTGAATTAGGGATTTGCATAGGGGTGGACATAGGGGTATTCTACGCCAGTGATTCCCAAACAGGGTGCCTCCAGCTGTTGCAAAACTCCCAGCATGCCTGGACAGTCAACGGCTGTCTGGCAAAACTGGGAGTTGTTGTTTTGCAACAGCTGGAGGCTCCATTTTGGAAAGAGTGGCGTACCAGACGTTTTTCATTTTTATTGGGGAGGGGAGGGGGGGCTGTGTAGGGGTATGTGTATATGTAGTGTCTTTTTACTTTTTATTTTTTTTTGTGTTAGTGTAGTGTAGTGTTTTTAGGGTACAGTCACACGGGCGGGGGATTACAGCGAGTTTGAGCTGCCGCGCAAAATTTGCTGCATCGCAAACTTGCAGCCCGATACTCACTGTAAGCCCCCTGCCCATGTGAATGTACCCTGTACATTCACAGGGGGGGGGGGGGACCTCCAGCTATTGCAAAACTACTACTCCCAGCATGCCTGAGAATGTTTGGGAGTTGTGGTTTTGCAACAGCTGGAGGCACACGGGTTGGGAAACACTGAGTTAGGAAACAATGTTTCCCAACCAGTGTGCCTCCAGCTGTTGCAAAACCACAACTCCCAAACATTCTCAGGCATGCTGGGAGTAGTAGTTCGGCAACATCTTTAGAGCCAGATGTTGCCGAACTACAACTCCCAGCATGCTTGGAGTTGTAGTTTTGCAACATCTGGAGGACTACAGTTTGCAGACCACTAATACAGTGGTTCCCAATCTGTGCCCTTCCAGATGTTGCAAAACTACAACTCCCAGTATGCCAAAACTGTCCAGGCATGCTGGGAGTTGTAGTTCTGCAACATTACAGAACTACAACTCCCAGCATGCCTGGACAGTAAGGGCATGCTGAGGATGTGTAGTTTTGCAACATCTGGAAGGGCACAGTGGTCTCCAAACTGTGTACCTCCAGATGTTGCAAAACTGCAACTCCCAGCATGCCCAGACGCCAAGGGCTGTCTGGGCATGCTGGGAGTTGTAGTTTACAGGGTCCTATTACAGCAATGCATGTCGCTTTACGGCGACGTGCATTGCTGTAAAGGGCCCGACCGCGGCTGAAGATCTACTCACCTGTCGCCGCCGCCGCCATCTTCCTCGCCGGGATCCGGGTCTTCAGGGACGAGGTAAGTACCGGGGCCGGTCCCCAGCACTCCCCCGTCCCCCGCCGCGTCCTCCGGTCTTCCTCCCGTCCTCTCCGGACTTTCAGGGGCCGGGCAGGACGGGAGGAAGTAACCGCCCCCCCTCCTGCGATTGGTCGGTTAACTAACCGACAGATCGCAGGGGGATCGGAGGAGGTGGCAGGCTTGCCACCTCGCTCCTATGCTTTAGCATGGTCCTGGCTGTCTGCGACAGCCGGGATCATGCGAAATTACCGGGCGGTCGGGTCCCAGAGACCCGATCAGCCCGGTATCGCCGCAGATCGCAAGGGCCTACATGGCCCCCCTCGGCGTTTGCCCTGGATGCCTGCTGAAGGATTTCAGCAGGCATCTAGTTCCGATCTCTGCCCGGAGAGCGGCAGAGACCGGAAAACGCCATGACGTATGCATACGTCATGGGTCCTTAAGACCCAGGGTGTGAAGACGTATGCATACGTCATGGGTCCTGAAGAGGTTAAAGGTCGCGCAGAGGGCCTCGTTATTCCAGGATAATTCGGAGGCAAGAGTACGGAATTGGATGGCTTTCTCGCCAACAGAAGAATTACCCTGGACCAGGTTCAGCAAGGCAGTCTCAGCAGAAGAGGCTCGGGCAGGTTCCTCAAAGACACTTCGAATCTCCGTGAAGAAGGAGTGTACAGAGGCAGTGACAGGGTCATTGCGGTCCCAGAGCGGTGTAGCCCATGACAGAGCTTTCCCAGACAGAATGCTGACTACGAAAGCCACCTTAGACCTTTTAGTAGGAAACTGGTTCAACATCATCTCCAAGTGCAGGGAATATTGCGAAAGAAAGCCACGGCTAAACTTAGAGTCCCCATCAAATTTATCCGGCAAGGATAATCGAAGGCTGGAAGCGGCCACTCGCTGCGGAGGAGGTGCAGGAGCTGGCGGAGGAGAAGATTGCTGGAGCTGTGGTAATAGCTGCTGTAGCATCACGGTCAGTTGAGACAGCTGGTGGCCTTGTTGCGCTATCTGTTGCGACTGCTGGGCGACCACCGTGGTGAGGTCGGCGACAACTGGCAGCGGGACTTCAGCGGGATCCATGGCCGGATCTACTGTCACGATTCGGCTGGCTGGAGGTGGATCCTCTGTGCCAGAGAGGGATTGGCGTGGACCGTGTTGGTGGACCGGTTCTAAGTTGCTACTGGTATTCACCAGAGCCCGCCGCAAAGCGGGATGGTCTTGCAGCGGCGGTAGCAACCAGGTCGTATCCACCAGCAACGGCTCAACCTCTCTGACTGCTGAAGATAAGCGCGGTACAAGGGAGTAGACAAGAGCAAGGTCGGACGTAGCAGAAGGTCAGGGCAGGCAGCAAGGATCGTAGTCAGGGGCAACGGCAGGAGGTCTGGAACACAGGCTAGGAACACACAAGGGAACGCTTTCACTGGCACAATGGCAACAAGATCCGGCGAGGGAGTGCAGGGGAAGTGAGGTATAAGTAGGGAGTGCACAGGTGATAACACTGATTAGGCCTGCTGCGCCAATCAGTGGCGCAGTGGCCCTTTAAATTGCAGAGACCCGGCGAGCGCGTGCCCTAAGGAGCGGGGCCGCGCGCGCCGGGACAAGACAGACGGGGAACGGGTCAGGTACGGGAGCCGGGATGCGCATCGCGAGCGGGCGCCTCCCACGTCGTGAATCGCATCCCGGCTGGGAGTGATATTGCAGCGCACCCGGTCAGCAGGTCTGACCGGGGCGCTGCGAATGAGAGGATGCTGCGAGTGCTCCGGGGAAGAGCGGGGACCCGGAGCGCTCGGCGTAACACACCCCTTATGAGGGAAGGCTAAACTAAAGCCCATTGGCCAGGCAGCTGTGGATCATAGAGTTGTCTGTATCCCCTTTAGGATTTACAATAAAGTTACATACAAGTAATAACATAATATAACACCTTACACAAAAGTTTAGTCTAGCCCTCAGTCCTCCACTCTCACATACCCTGACTAAGCATGAGGTTGCTAGGTAACATACTTAAAGCTACAGACACCTAATAACGGATTGCTAAGTTATAACAGTGCAAATACACATTAGAAATAGTTGAGTCCCTGCAGGGGAGCCCCCAGGACACTGGAGGTCTAAATCTGACAGGGCCTACAATACCTTGACACAATGTACCGGTACTGGGACACCACAAACCCCACCACTAAACAGAAGTCGTCCTCAACGATAAAGGTACTGTTGGATTGATGAGCGAAGTGGCCTTGGGGCCATAAGAAGTCCTGAGGCATTTTATGCACAAACGTCCATTTCAGGCTTTGGAGAAATAAAGACATAATAAGTCCTGAGGCATTTTACACACACACGTCCATGTCAGGCCTTTAGAGGTAGGATATGAAACATTATTGGTGTAGGATAGGTGGTTATTTGGGTCCCAGACAGAATATATACCTATTATATCTGATCAAAGTGTTTCGAACCACATTTTTTTTTTTGTTGGACCTCTAACATAACCTTCAGACTATACCTATGTGTATAAACTATTTATATTTATAGTTATAACAAGGATATTATTGTCATTATATGATTTGCTATGTCACCTGTATAATAAGTAGGTGTAAATGTAATAGCATTTATCTAAGTATACTAGCAGACTGGTTTAGCAGACTGATTATCCAGTATTGAAGGATTCTTATTAATAAGATTTAGCTATTTTACTATTTATAACCTGTACACATGTATATACATTTTTAAGACCTTTCTATGTACTTTCTATAAGTTGACTATGCATATGATACTGTCAGGATCCGGATAGGTATGCAGCGAGGACACTGGTGGTGGATCCTCTGTGTCAGTGGGGTGATGACGTGGGCCGTACCAGGGGAACGGAGTCTAAGGGGTTACTGGTTTTCACCAGAGCCCGCCGCAAAGCGGGATGGACTTGCAGCGGCAGATAACCCCCAGGTCGTTCCACCCGATAGCGACTCAACCCCAGCTGACAGCTGAGACAGGCGAGGTACAAAGGGACAAGGCAAGAGCAAGGTCGGACGTAGCAGAAGGTCAGGGAAGGCAGCAAGGGTCGTAGTCAGGGGCAACAGCAGAGGGTCTGGAAACTCTGGCTTGGGAACACACTAAACGCTTTCACTGGGCACAAGGCAACAAGATCCGGCAATGAAAGGAAGGGGAAGTGGGTTTAAATAAGGAAGGCACAGGTGCAGGTACTGATTGGGCCAGACGCCAATCAATGGCACACTGGCCCTTTAAATCTCAGAGAGCCGGTGCGCGCGCGCCCTAGGGAGATGGAGGACGGGGCAGGTGAGGAGATTGGGATGCGAGCTGCGGGCGGGCGCGTACCACTACGCGGATCGCATCCCCGCCGGAGACACTAGTGCAGCGCTCCCGGTCAGCGGGTCTGACCGGGGCGCTGCACGGAGGTGAACGCCGCGAGCGCTCCGGGGAGGAGCAGGGACCCGGAGCGATCGGCGTAACAATTACACTATACACAATTGACATGTCTAACTAGACAATTTGGTATCTGAATATACAGACTTATATAACTTTACTGTACATTATATCACCTTACATTATGTAACATTAGATACATTTCTTATACTAATAGGTGCGGATTGGGCTACTGGGGCCCCTGGGCGATCAAGCACTTCTCCCCAGAACACATTTTATTTTATGCTAGACACTTCTATGTATGCATGTAATACAAGGCTAGTCATTTTTATATACCCTTTTTTTTCTTTACTGTAGTGCTTATGTTAGGGACAGGATACTTAATGGCCAGGTAGGTTCCTGTGCACAAACAGGGTTTAAAGGTAACTGGTTAAACATTAGTTACCTTTAAGGTAAATTATCAAAGATGTATACTTGAGGTGTATACTGATTTATGTGTATGTAGTTTATCTACATATGTTTATGTACATGTTTTTAGACTAATCCCTATATCTTGCTGGGGATTGTCCAAAATTAGAACGTGTGGATCTACGCAACACCATCTCTGAATTTTGTGGAGCAACAATCTCTTCTTGAGGATTTGATTCTGCTGGACTGGCAACAGCGTTCTCGGCAACTGGAACAGGTGATGATTCCTGATTCATAGAGCATTCTCCCACATTGGAAGGTTCAGATTAAATTGAGGCAGGTGGATGGATGACTGGAGTAAACTCTGAGGCTTCTGGAGCCAAGACTGGGGTTGATGGGGTAGCCTTGGCTGGCACATAGCCGAAGAAGACAGTTTGATCTGAAGGGAAGAGAGGATCATCTTCAAACATTAGAAGCGGTCTCTCAGGCTCAACTGTTCTTGCTGGCTGGACTTGTGCTGGCTGAACTGGAGGTGGATGATTTGGGGGTACAGAAGAAGGCGGCAATAAAGGCAAATCCCCTTTATGACACATCTTGATCCGGTTCCGGTGAACAACTTGCGGCTCAAACCCTACTTTTTGGACTCTGTAGACATCGGTGTCCGGGTAGGGTAAGGCGATCACCGTATAAGGTTCCGTTTCCCAAATGGAGTCCAATATATGAGTCCTGGGGAATTTCTTCAACCAAACTTTGTCACAAATCTGCAATGGCTGGGCAGAGGCATGGTGGTTATAGTCTTGTTGCTGCCTATAGTGTGCCTCACCCATTTTTTTGTTGACAATCTCTTTTGCCCATCATTAGATAAAATGGAGTGTATCCCGTGGAGCAGTGAGTGGTATTGTTATAAATTTCCAACAACTCGGGAATCAATCGAGGCCACTCTTCAGGTCGAGACACAGATGCAGCTCTCAGCATGTGGATGAACACCTGGTTGATTCTTTCCCTTGCAGGTGATAAGCAGTGGTTCTGAGTTTCTTACACGCATGGAACTGGCACAATTCCTGGAATAGTTGGGCCTCAAAGGCCGGGCCTCGGTCGGACAAGACAGTCTCAGGACATCTGAGAATCTGTACGCAATGGGTGTAGAACATCTGGGCTGTGGTTTTGGCCGTTAGATCTTTGACTGGCACAACCACTACCCACTTGGAGTAGTGATCCACCATGGTGAGGGCATATGAATACCCGGACCGGGTAGGCATAGCTTGACATGATCCAATGCGACCAATTGGTTAGGCCTCTCACTCTGGAGGGAATGGAGAGGTGCTCGGGCATCCTTGCGGCCATTCTTGGTGATACTGCAAACTGCGCACTCACTGCACCATTTTTCAACATCACTTCTCTTCCCAATCCAGTAGAACCGGCGTCGGACGGTGGCTTCTGTCTTGTGAACCCCAAAGTGCCCTGACTGATCGTGGTAGGCATTCAGAACCATTGCAGCATCTCTCTGAGGAATCAGGATCTGATGTAGCCTTTCGCCAGACACTGGGTCCAAGAAGTTCCTGTACACCATTCCCTTGTGCACAAATAGCCTCTTTCTCTGGCGCCACAGACGCTTCAATTCATAGTCACTCTGACTCCGGCATAAACGGGGAGGTACCATTCTGGTCAACAAGTACTCTAACAGATCCCCCATGGTCTGACTTTCTTCTTGTAAGGTACTCCAGGTATAGTCCTCCTGGACTGTTTTAGACCTAGACTCCCTCCCCTCGAGGGTGGTTGCAACATCTTGGTTCACGAACCTCTGATAGAATGGGGGAATCTCCACATCTTCCCACCTGTCCTCCATCGGGGGATCTTCGCAGGGAGTCATTCGGGATAGCACATCCGCATTGACATTGGATTTGCCACTTCGATATTTAATAGAGAAGTCATAATTGGCTAGCCTGGAGGCCCACCTTTGTTCAAGAGCACCTAGCCTGGCGGTGTTCAGGTGGGCAAGGGGGTTGTTATCAGTGTAAACAGTGAACGAGGTTGTTGCCAAGTAATCTTTGAATTTCTCGGTTACCGTCCAGACGAGGGCTAGGAGCTCCAACTTGAATGAACTGTAATTGGAATCGTTCCTTTCAACTCCTCGCAGGTTCCGGCTGGCATAAGCTATCACTCGTTCTTGTCCCCCTTGCATCTGGGATAAAACCGCCACTAATCCTTCTAAACTGGCATTGATGTATAACCGGAAGGGTTGAGTATAGTCCGGGTAGGCCAGGTGTTTCAGAGCTTGGAAGGCCACTTCTTGCTCCTTGACCCATTTTACAGGTAGCTTCCCATTATAGTTTTCCTTCGCGGTGCCTCGCAGGAGGGAAGTGAATGGCCCAGCAATTTGGGCAAAATGAGGGATAAAGCGGCGATAATACCCCGCAAATCCTAGGAAGCTCCTGATATCCGTGAGAGTGCGTGGGGTAGGCCAGGTCTTGATGACTTCCACTTTAGCCGGGTCAGGTTGAACCCCTTCAGCGCTGACGACACGGCCCAGGTAATGTATTTGTGGCTTGAGTAAGTGACACTTGGAGGGCTTAACTTTTAAACCATGCTGGATCAATACTTGAAATACATCAGACAGGTGAGTCAAATGTTCCTGGTAAGACTTGGAGTACACGATCACATCATCAAGATAGAGTAGGACACTCTGAAAGTTAAGGTGCCCTAGGCATCGTTCCATCAGCCGTTGGAAGGTAACCGGAGCGTTGCATAGCCCAAAGGGCATGCTCTTGAATTCGAACAGACCCATGGGGGTTACAAAGGCTGTCTTTTCTCTATCTTCTACGGCCATGGGCACTTGCCAGTACCCGCTGGTCAAATCCAACGTGGAGAAGTATGCTGCAGAACCCAACGCAGTAAGTGACTCCTCAATCCGGGGGAGAGGTTATGCGTCTTTATGGGTGATATCATTCAATTTTCTGTAATCGACACAGAAACGGATGGTCCCATCTTTCTTCTTGACCAACACCATGGGAGCGGCCCAGGGACTCTGACTTTCTTGGATCACATCCACGTCCTTCCTGTCAGTTAACAGCTTCTTGACTGTTTGGTACATACCCGGTGCGATGGGCCGATGTCAAGATTCGATGTTTGATCATAGAAGTTCGTCCAAAATCGGTTGGATGTTTGCTGAAGGCATCTTGATACCTCTTCGCCACTTCAATGACCCCTTCGACTTGTTCCGGTGGGGTAAGGGAGCCTCCTACTTGTAGCTCGCGCCACCAAGGTTCTGGAGAACTTTCGGTATAACCTGGTGTAGTTTGGGCAATCTGCTGTTGAGCCACCTTTCATGAAGAGAGAATATCACTACAGTCCAAGAAGAGGAGTTGGGCCACTGGGTGTATTTTGCAACACAGTGGCTACACCGGACAGATTGACCAAACGAACTGGGACTCGTCCATTTATCACTGTCACTAGGCTTCTCGCAGCCCGAACCAAGGGAAAATCTTCAGACTGTAGAGGTTCTAACAAGGCCTGATAATCTTGATTCCTTATGCCAGGACGCGCTTGACACCATAACATTTTTTCCGTATTTGGCTGTAGGGTCACTGACCTCATGTACTGGATCCGGACTTTACAGATCTCTCCTTTTTAGTTCACGAACTTCGGCTCCGCCCGCAGAATTTTGAGATGGTGCTGCGCAGTCCATCGTCCTGAAGGAGACATGTAAGGGAGAGAGGCATGCAAAGCATCTACAATATCAGTGAAGCAATGTCTCATGATGTTCATCCCTAGGATACCGTCACATCGGTAACAATTATTCCTTGCCCCCTAAGTGTGTGACCTCTCAACTGAATAGTGGGCTCCCAGTACCCATATCTGGGAATTGGTTTCCCGTCTCCTGACATGACACTAAAATCCATACCGTCTGGCTCACACAATGAATCAACATTCCAATATTTATAAAATAGGCCCTTAGAGATGGTAGACACCTGCGAGCCTGTGTCAATCAGTGCCTGCAGCTGGATGTCATCTATAGTAACATTTACATAGGGGCAGGATGCAATGTACAATGATTGTCCTGAGTGGGGTTGCTCTTTTTCTGGACCTGTGATTTGTTTTCCTGAGGGCCGGCCCTCGACCTCAGGGGATGCCCGTTTAAAGCCCAGCACTGCATCTTCCAATGCCCGGGTTTGTTGCAATAATCACAAAAAGGCCGACTAAAAGAGACCAGGCGAGAGCCACTGGAACGGGAAGGAGGAGCAGGGGTAGGTCTCTTAGTCACTGGAGGCTCTCTATTGACCCTAGTGGCTTAATTAGCTAGCTCCTTTACCACTTGAGTGAGCTGGGCAATGTCCTGCTTGATCCCTTATATTTCAGAAATTGTGGTGGGGATTGGAATGTCAGCCACGGGTGCAGGGGTTGTTGGTAACATTGGTGTAGAGCTAGCCGCCGCACCCATGGACTTTTCTCAGGGTCTGCCCCCTGCTCTATGACTTGAAGGGCTAGATGCTTAAATGCAGAGAAAGACATATTGGGGTTCTGCACAGCCAACATCTTTAACTGGGCCTGGTCCCATTTATTTTGGACCCCTTCAATAAATCTGTCCAGCAAAAGTTTATTACACTTATCGGGGGTTATGATGTCTAATTTTTGAACTGGCTCCAGGGCATTTTGTAAGGCTACTGCGTATGCCCTTAGTGTTTCACCTGACTTTTGTCGCCTCTCATACAGTCGGAGGCGGACCTCTGAGGGGGAGTGGGACTCAAATACCTTGTGCAGTCCCTCGAAGATCTGCTCTACTGTAGTCCTTTCAGAAGTGGGCCAGGTGCGAACTTCTTCACGTGCAGGTTCCTGCAGTTGCCCCATGAGTAACAGCACCTGTTGGTTAGGGGGGGAGAGAATAAAGAGAAAAGATGCTCTGGAAGCTCTCTTGGAAATCTTTGAGCGAAAAGGGATCCCCTCTGTAGTTAGGAGCCCCGCCATCATGGCGTCGTACTGGAGGGGAGGAGGGCAGCAGTCTCCGACCTTCTGAAACAGGAGATGATCTGGCTGAGGATGGCCCTGCAAGAGGTGATGCAATAGGGAGGGACCTAGCCGGCGGTGATCCCGGAGGGATAGCCTGCACAGGAGCTGCAAGAGGATCTGGCAAATCACCTGCGTCCAGTGATCTTGGATCTGACATCTTGTCGACTTGATTGAGTACGCTGTCGCTTTAAGGAATTTTGAGAGGGCCGTCCTTGAGTGCGTTGTCTTTGAGTGCGCCGTCGTTGAGTGCGCCGTCTCTTTAAGCTGGCTGAATGTTGCGGGAGTGTCTGCGTGCCGTGCCGCCCAGGGTTCATGCTGGGGGTATCGGAGACTTCCGTACCCAGCCTGCGCTGCCGCTGGTCTTTTGCAGCTTCGGTGATGATCGCCGGACGCGTTGCTATGGCTGCGCCCGGCAGTTTCCTGTTTGGTCCGGTCAGTAAATGCTTCCCCTGTGCAACACAGGGCGGATTCTTTTGTTCCGGCTCACACACTGAAGAGGCGTCACCACCGGGGCTTGACTGGGCGGAGCTGCGACCGCTCCCGCACGCGGGAAATGGTGGAAACAATTTAACCCCTTCAGGTATGGACTTTTTACACTTAGTACTGGCAGCTAATAGTCTCTCCTTCACCTTCCCCACCACTTGTATTTGCGCCCTGTTAGACAAATTTCTTTCAATAACACAGTCCTGTATTTCTGCTGGGCATAGACTTTTCCGCACCGGCATGCGGCTCAAATAAGACACAGTTCAGACTTGGGGGAAGGACTTTATTTAGTGGCTGAATAGTTAAGGCGTACACCCGAATCCTGTTCGTGGACGCCAAAAACGTGTGGTAACCACGAGTGAAACCCGTGACCGCCACTACGCTGGGGTTAGCTACTTGGTTCTTGGGGGGGTTATGAACCCAGGGTCGGATGGTATTAACCCTTAATGTCACGTGACGCCACTGTAGTCTTGGTATCTCCCGGGGTACTACAGGTCCGGGGAACTCCGTCTCCCCACAGGCTAGCAAGGAAAGAATTGACTCCACACTAGGTTGCAGTTTAACGGAGGCTTTACTAACTTGAAGATAGGTGGTGCAATCTCCACAGCGCTCAACCAAAGTCTCCCAAAGGTTTAACAGACAGTCTCTAGAGGACCACACAGCTTGCAGTGCCTGGACTTGATATTGCATATATGCTTGGCTCTCACGGCCAGACTAGAAGTTTTAGGTCTGCGCTATATTAGGCTTGAGATTAAAGTCACTTACTGAAGTGTCGGTAGATTTGTGGCTTCTCGCCAGAAGATAATGAATTGTCCTTTAGGAATTCTCCGATCAAGGCTGAAGTAAAGGCTTGCTATTAGTTGGGGTTACTTCATGCTTTTCTTATCTCTCTCTCATCTTTGCTCTCACTCCTCTGCGGATTCTCTCTGCTACTCCGGAGCTTCACCTCCTCTGAACTTGCTCGGACCTCCACTCTGTACTCTGAACTGAAATGAACTGCTGATTCTTCACTCTGAACCCTGAACTCCACTCAACTCCTCTCTACTCAACTCCCAGGAAATGCCACCCCTTATAAGGGGAGGCTAAACTAAAGCCCATTGGCCAGGCAGCTGTGGATCATAGAGATTTCTGTATCCCCTTTAGGATTTACAATAAAGTTACATACATGTCAGGATTCGGCAGGCTGGAGGTGGATCCTCTGTGTCAGAGAGGGATTGGCGTGGACCGTGTCGGTGGACCGGTTCTAAGTTGCTATTGGTTTTCACCAGAGCCCGCCGCAAAGCGGGATGGACTTGCAGCGGCGGTAGCAACCAGGTCGTATCCACCGGCAACGGCTCAACCTCTCTGACTGCTGAGATAGGCGCGGTACAAGGGATTAGACAAGAGCAGGGTCGAACGTAGCAGAAGGTCAGGGCAGGCAGCAAGGATCGTAGTCAGGGGCAACGGCAAGAGGTCTGGAACACAGGCTAGGAACACACAAGGAATGCTTTCACTGGCACAATGGCAACAAGATCCGGCAAGGAAGTGCAGGGGAAGTGAGGTAATATAAGGAAGTGCACAGGTGAAGACACTAATTAAAACCCATGCGCCAATCAGTGGCGCACCGGCCCTTTAAATCGCAAAGACCCGGCGCGCGCGCACCCTAGGGAGCGGGGCCGCACACGCCGGGGCAGCACAGACGGGGAGCGAGTCTGGTAAGTGGGTCGGGATGCGCACCGCGAGCGGGCACGTCCCGCATCGCGAATCGCATCCCGGCTAGGGACATTATCGCAGCACACCCGGTCAGCGGGTCTGACCGGGGCGCTGTGAACAGGAGAACGCTGTGAGCGCTCCGGGGAGGAGCGGGGACCCGGAGTGCTCGGCGTAACAATACAAGTAATAACATAATATAAAACCTTACACAAAAGTTTAGTTTAGCCCTCAGTCCTCCACTCTCACATACCCTGACTAAGCATGAGGTTGCTAGGTAACATACTTAAAGTTACAGACACCTAATAACGGATTGCTAAGTTATAACAGTGCAAATACACATTAGAAATGGTTGAGTCCCTGTAGGGGAGCCCCCAGGACACTGGAGGTCTCAATCTGACAGGGCCTACAATACCTTGACACAATGTACCTGTACTGGGACACCACAATGGAATGATATGGAAATAGTTTTTCTTAATAAGATGACGCAATGGGCTATTCCAAAAACAATGGTTGAAATGTGAAAATTTTGCACTAAACCTGCATCTAACTTAATGGTTCATTGACATCCCAGGAGTTCATCTCATCTCATCAATCTGTGTATCTAATCTGCGTTCATGATCTTTTCCAAAACAACGCGTTGTTTCAAATGTTGGCATGCTGTTGTTTGTATTGAATGAAGATTTTTGTCATGCTATTGGAAAATCTGTAAGTTAAAGGTGATAGAAATCAATTACAATCCAAACGTGTTGGAGGTTGAGCAATCCTATATTACTCAATGTCATCGAGAAATGGTGCCCAGTACAATATGTGAGGCTTTGGTACTAGCATAGGTTGCAACATTTTTGCCTCTGGTATTCCTACAAAGAGTCTATAGTTTCATTGTAGGCAATGACATTTTTAATTTGGCAGTAATTTTAATAGTTTCTTGACTCTTAAATGTACTCAATGTTCTTTGGTTTTGACCCAACCATATAGACTGTTCTTTGCTGGAACTACGTTTGGGTCTGTGTGCCTGTTCTTTAGCTTTTTTTCCCCTCCCATTGTGACTCCTTTTCCTTTTGTGGTCTACTTTGTCATCCTCTCCTGTGTGTGTCCTTTGTTATAATTGATTAAAATGGAACAAAGAACATGCTTAGCTGATGGGAACTGCACCTCTTGCTAAGTTCTTGTTACTGCTCCTCCTGTCTGCTCCATCAGGAAGCTGGCATATCCAGAGAGAGAAAGCTCTAGTGTAGTATATTTTCCAGTCAGTGGTCTAGTCTCTGCCATTGAGACAAAATGAATCTACATGGAAGATGTTGAACCAGCTCAACAGCTGCCCTGATGGGATCTATCCCCTCCATCCCCTCCAAGTCTGGTCATTAGATCGGGGGAGTGTAAGAGCCAAGGTACTTTTGGGGCTATTTATCAATAATGGTTTTGACTAGATAATTTTAGTTGTTTGTCTAGATGCGTTTTTTTGGTGGTGCTGCTCCAAATTTATCATGTTATTGCAGTGACCATGATCTGCTTTCAGATAATGTCTACCCTGCTTCTGAAAAGCTTGTTTGTCTTCATCTTTGGCTTTTTTTGTTCTAGTTTTAATTTTAAGGCAACTTAACCCCTTAAGGACCCGGGGTTTTTCGGTTTTTGCATTTTCGTTTCTTCCTCCTTACCTTTAAAAAATCATAACTCTTTCAATTTTGCACCTAAAAATGTATATGATGGCTTATTTTTTGCTCCACCAACTCTACTTTGTAATGACATCAGTTATTGTACCCAAAAAATCTACAGAAAAATGGAAAACAAAATCATTGTGAGACAAAATTGAAAAAAAAAAAAAAAAAAAAAACATTTTGTAACTTTTGGGGGCTTCCGTTTCTACGCAGTAAATTTTTCGGTAAAAATGACACCTTCTCTTTATTCTGTAGGGCCATACAATTAAAATGATTCCCTACTTATGTAGGTTTGATTTTGTCGTACTTCTGGAAGAAATCATAACTACATGCAGGAAAATGTATACGTTTAAAATTGTCATCTTCTGACCCCTATAACGGTACTTTAGCGGTACCATTTTTGTATTCATAGGACTTATTGATCGCTTTTTATTCATTTTTTCATGATATAAAAAGTGACCAAAAATACACTATCTTGGACTTTGGAATTTTTTTTGCACGTATGCCATTGACCGTGTGGTTTAATGAATGATATATGTTTATAATTCAGACATTTCCGCGCGCGACGATACCACATATGTTTATTTTTATTTACTGTTTTTTTTTTTTTTTTTAATGGGAATAGGGGGGTGATTCAAACTTTTAATAGTGTATTTTTGGTCACTTTTTATTTCATGAAAAAATGAATAAAAAGCGATCAATAAGTCCTATGAATACAAAAGTGATACCGCTAAAGTACCGATATAGGTGTCAGAAGATGACAATTTTAAATGTATAAATTTTCCTGCATGTAGTTATGATTTTTTCCAGAAGTACGACAAAATCAAACCTATATAAGCAGGGTATCATTTTAATTGTATGGCCCTACAGAATAAAGAGAAGGTGTTTACAAAATGGCGTTTTTTTATTTTCAATTTTGTCTCACAATGATTTTGTTTTACTGTTTTTCTGTAGATTTTTGGGTAAAATGACTGATGTCATTACAAAGTAGAGTTGGTGGCTCAAAAAATAAGCCATCATATAAATTTTTAGGTGCAAAATTGAAAGAGTTATGATTTTTTAAAGGTAAGGAGGAAGAAACGAAAATGCAAAAACCGAAAAACCCCGGGTCCTTAAGGGGTTAAGTTGCCTTAAGGGTAGACATTATCTGAAAGCGGCAGTAGAAATTGATCTGGGTGCAGATCATGGTCACTGCAATAACATGATAAATTTGGAGCAGCACCGCCAAAAAAATATATGATCTTTATTCACTTTTTTTTTTCCACTTTTTTTTTTTTGCAGTGTTATAGCTCCCATAGTGGACTATACCACTGCACACACTGATCTTTTACATTGATCAATGGTTTCTCATAGGAAACCATTGACCGATGATTCTGCCGCTTGACTGCTCATGCCTGGATCTCAGGCACTGAGCAGTCATTCGGCGATCGGACACCAAGAGGCAGGTAGGGACCCTCCGGCTGTGTCACAGCTGTTCAGGATGCCGCGATTTCGCCGCGGACATCCCGAACAGCCCCCTGAGCTAACCGGCAATGTTTTACTTTCACTTTAGACGCGGTGTTCAACTTTGAACTCCGCGTCTAAAGGGTTAATAGCGCACAGCACCGCGATCAGTGCCGCGCGCTATTAGCCACGGGTCCCGCCCATTGTTGCCGTGGCCCTGCGTTATAAAATGGTACCGGTACGTCATGGGTCCTGTAAGGGTTAAAGGAGTACTCCAGCAACTTATAACTTATCCCCTATCCAAAGCCCCAGCACTCGGACCCCCCGCGACCTATAAGGCTAGGTTCACACTACGTTTGGAACTTACGGTTCCCGTATACGGCTGGGAGGAGGGGGCGGGGCTAAATCGCGGCTTCCGCACTCAGCCGTATACGGGAACCGTATTTAATGCATGTCTATGTGCCGACCGGAGTGAACCGCAGCCTCCGGTCGGCTGCGTTTTCGGCCGTATGCGGTTTCCCGACCGCAGGCAAAAACGTGGTCGACAGTGTTTTTGCCTATGGTCGGGAAACCACATACGGACGAAAACACAGCCGACTGGAGGCTGCGGTTCACTCCGGTCAGCTCATAGACATGCATTAAATACGGTTCCTCTATACGGCTGAGTGCGGGCGCCACGATTAAGCCCCGCCCCCCCCTCCTCCCAGCCGTATACGGGAATCGTAAGTACAAAACATAGTGTGAACCTAGCCTAACTTTTCCCCTATCCATCGGATAGGGCATTAGTTATATTGCACTACAGATGTCCTTTAACCCCTTAAGGACCAGGCCCATTTTGCCTTAACCCCTTAAGGACTGAGCCCTTTTTCACCTTTGCAATTCTGACCACTGTCACTTTAAACATTAATAACTCTGGAATGCTTTTAGTTATCATTCTGATTCCGAGATTGTTTTTTCGTGACATATTCTACTTTAACATAGTGGTAAAATTTTGTGGTAACTTGCATCCTTTCTTGGTGAAAAATCCCAAAATTTGATGAAAAATTAGAAATTTTTGCATTTTTCTAACTTTGAAGCTCTCTGCTTGTAAGGAAAATGGATATTCCCCCCCAAAAAAATTTTTATTCACATATACAATATATCTAATTTATGTTTGCATCATAAAATTGACAAGTTTTTACTTTTGGAAGACACCAGAGGGCTTCAAAGTTCAGCAGCAATTTTCAAATTTTTTACAAAATTTTGAAACTCGCTTTTTTTCAGGGACCAGTTCAGGTTTGAAGTAAATTTGAAGGGTCTTCATATTAGAAATACCCCATAAGAGACCCCATTATAAAAACTGCACCCCCCCAACTATTCAAAATGACATTCAGTCAGCGTTTTAACCCTTTAGGTGTTTCACAGGAATAGCAGCAAAGTGAAGGAGAAAATTCACAATCTTCATTTTTTACACTCGCATGTTCTTGCAGACCCAATTTTTGAATTTTTGCAAGGAGTAAAAAGGAGAAAATTTTTACTTGTATTTGAAACCCATTTTTTCTCGAGTAAGCACATACCTCATATGTCTATGTTAATTGTTCGGCGGGCGCAGTAGAGGGCTCAGAAGGGAAGGAGCGACAAATGGTTTTTGGGGGGCATGTCACATTTAGGAAGCCCCTATGGTGCCAGAACAGCAAAAAAAAAACACATGGCATACCATTTTTGAAACTAGACCCCTCGGGGAACATAACAAGGTGTAAAGTAAACCTTAATACCCCACAGGTGATTCACGACTTTTGCATGTGTAAAAAAAAAAAAAAAAAATTTCCCTAAAATGCTTGGTTTCCCAAAAGTTTTACATTTTTAAAAAGGGTAATAGCAGAAAATACCCCCCAAAATTTGAAGCCCAATTTCTCCCGATTCAGAAAACACCCCATATGGGGGTGAAAAGTGCTCTGCTGGCGCACTACAGGTCTCAGAAGAGAAGGAGTCACATTTGGCTTTTTTGAAGGAAATTTTGCTCTGGGGGCATGCCGCATTTAGAAAGCCACCATGGTGCCAGGATAGCAAAAAAAAAAACACATGGCATACCATTTTGGAAACTTGACCACTTGGGGAACGTAACAAGGGGTAAAGTGAACCTTAATACCCTACAGGGGTTTCACAACTTTTGCATATGTAAAGAAAAACATTTTTACCTAAAATGCTTGGTTTCCCAAAAAATTTACATTTTTACAAAGGGTTAAAGCAGAAAATACCCCCCAAAATTTGAAGCCCAATTTCTCCTGATTCAGAAAACACCTCATATGGGGGTGAAAAGTGCTCTGCTGGCGCACTGCAGGTCTCAGAAGAGAAGGAGTCACATTTGGCTTTTTGAAAGCAAATTTTGCTCTGGGGGCATGCCGCATTTAGGAAGCCCCTATGGTGCCAGAACAGCAAAAAAAAAAAAAACACATGGCATACCATTTTGGAAACTAGACTCCTCGGGGAACGTAAGAAGGGGTTAAGTGAACCTTAATACCCCACAGGTGTTTCACGACTTTTGCATATGTAAAAAAAAAAATATTTTTTTTTACCTAAAATGCCTCTTTTCCCAAAAATTTTACATTTTTAAAAAGGGTAAAAGCAGAAAATACCCCCCAAAATTTGTAACACAATTTCTCCCGAGTACGCCGATACCCATATGTGGCCCTAAACTGTTGCCTTGAAATACGACAGGGCTCCAAACTGAGAGCACCATGCGCATTTGAGGCCTAAATTAGGGACTTGCATAGGGGTGGACATAGGGGTATTCTACGCCAGTGATTCCCAAACAGGGGGCCTCCAGCTGTTGTGAAACTCCCAGCATGCCTAGACAGTCAGTGGCTATCTGGCAATACTGGGAGTAGTTGTTTTGCAACAGCTGGAGGCTCCGTTTTGGAAACAGTGGCGTACCAGACCTTTTTCATTTTTGTATATGTAGTGATCATATGTAGTGATTTTTACTTTTTATTTTATTGTGTGTTAGTGTAGTGTAGTGTTTTTAGGGTACAGTCGCACGGGCGGGGGTTCACAGTAGTTTCTCGCTGGCAGTTTGAGCTGCGGCAGAAAATTTGCCACAGTTCAAACTTGCAGCCGGATACTCACTGTAATCCTCCGCCCATGTGAGTGTACCCTGTACGTAGTATGCAACAGCTGGAGGCATACTACTTTGGCTGGGGATGCTGGGGACTGTAGTTATGCAACAGCTGGAGACACACTGGTTTGCTACATAACTCAGTGTGCCTTCAGCTGCTGCAAAACTACAACTCCCAGCAGTCACTGACAGCCAACGGGCATGCTGGGAGTTGTAGTTATGTAACCAGCAGATGCACTACTACAACTCCCAGCATGCACTTTAGCTGTTTGTGCAAGCTGGGAGTTGTAGTTACACAACAGCTGAAGGTACATTGCTGAAGGTACATTTTTCCATAGAAAAAATGTGCCTCCAGCTGTTGTAAAACTACAAGTCCCAGCATGCCCATAAGGGCATGCTGGGAGTTGTGGTGGTCTGCCTCCTGCTGTTGCATAACTACAGCTCCCAGCATGCCCATTTTGCATGCTGGGAGCTGTTGCTAAGCAACAGCAGGAGGCTGTTACTCACCTCCAACAATCCAGCCGCATCACATCAGTCCCTCGTCGTCGCCGCTGCGGCCGCTGCTTCTGGGGCCCCGATCCCAACATTGACGCCGGGGATCGGGGTCCCCAGCACCCTGGGTGCACGTCCCGCACCCGCTCACGTCCTCCGGAAGAGGGGTGGAGCGGGTTGCGGGAGTGACACCCGCAGCAGGGGCCCTGATTGGTCGGCAGGGAAACCGGGCGACGAATCAGGGCGATCGTGAGGTGGCACCAGTGCCACCTCACCCCTGCAGGCTTTGGCTGTTCGGGGCCATCGGAGACGGCCCCGAACTGCCTGTAATTCCGAGTCACCTGGTCACTGGAGACCCGATTGACCTGGAATCTGCCGCAGATCGCTGGACTGAATTGTCCAGCGATCTCCGGCCATCGCCGACATGGGGGGTCATAATGACTCCCCTGGGCGATATGCCCCGATTCCTGCTGAACGATTTCAGCAGGCATCGGGCACCGGCTCCCCTCCAGATAGCGGCGGGGGGCCGAGATTTGACAGGACGTACTCAAACGTCCTGAGTCCTTAAGGGGTTGAGGACCAGACCAATTTTATTTTAGCATTTTGGTTTTTTCCTCCTCGTCTTCTAAAAATCATAACTCTCTTATATTTCCATCCACAGACCCATATTAGGGCTTGTTTTTTGCGTCACCAATTTTACTTTGTAACTACATCACTTATTTTACCTAAAATATACGGCACAACCAAACAAATATTATTTATGTGGGAAAATTGAAAAGAAAACCGAAATTTTGCAAATTTTGGAAGGTTTTGTTTTCACGCTGTACACTTTCCGGTAAAAATGACATGTTTTAGTTATTCTGTGGGTCAATATGATAAAAATGATACCCATGTTATATGCTTTACTATAATTGTACCGCTTAAAAAAAATCTCAAACCATTTTAACAAAAGTAGTATGTTTGAAATTGCCCTATTTTGACCACCTATAACTTTCTAATTTTTCCGTATACGGGGTGGTATGAGAGCTCATTTTTTGCGCCATGATCTTTAGTTTTTATCAGTACCACTTTTGATTAGGTTTTACTTTTTATTAATTTTTTTGGAATAAAATGTGACAAAAAAGCAGCAATTTTGGACTTTTAAATTTTTTTTTACGTTTACGCCGTTCACCGTACGGGATAATTAACAATATATTTTAATAGTTCAGACTTTTACGCACGCGGTGATTTTTTACGCTTTTTTGGGGGTAAAATGGGAAAAACGGACATTTTACTTTTTTTATTGGGGGAGGGGATTTTTCTAATTTTTTTACTTTTTTATTTTAAATTTTTTTACTTTTTTTTTTTTTTACACTTTTTATGTCCCCATAGGGGACTATTCATTGCAATCAGTTGATTGCTAATACTGTGCAGTGCTATGTATAGGACATAGCACTGCTGAGTATTATCGGTCATCTTCTACTCTGGTCTGCTCGATCGCAGACCAGAGCAGAAGACCCCTGGAGACGGCCGGAGCCAGGTGAGGGGACCTCCGGCCGCCATGCTGGATGATCGGATCCCCGCGGCAGCGCTGCGGGCGATCCGATCATCCGTGCAAATTACCGCACAGTTGCAGATGCCGTGATCTGTATTGATCACGGCATCGGAGGGGTTAATGGCGGACATCCGCGCGATCGCGGATGCCCGCCATTACTGGCCGACCGGTGCTCGGTGACCCCGGTCAGCTCAGTTTTGACCCGTATGCGGTTTTGGACAGGACCTAAAACCCTAGCATACTACGGTTTTAGGTCCGGTCAGGAAACCGCATATGGGTCAAAACTGAGCTGACCAGGGTCACCGTTTGACTCCGGTTGGCTCATTAAAGTAAATGGAGTCACGGACTGATCCAGCTGGGGTACGGGAGCGCCCGGTTTGCCCCTCCCCCAGCCGGATCCGGCGCCCATATGTACAAAACGAGATGTGAATGCAGCCTTAGCTGGCTCTCTTAAATGAGCACCAAAACTTCCAAATTTGTATCAAAAGTATCTTATTTAGCCAACCAGTACTCAGAACTTGTAAGGGGCAACTGTCATGGAATAGAAGTTAGGAGTCGGGTATAGCTAAGGCCCCTTTCACACTACCGTTATCCTCCTGTAAAAACCTCCATCATGAACTCCCGTCATAAAGTCCATAAAATGGCCGTCAAAAAATCCTGTTCATGTAAATGGAATTTTTAACCATCCTTTAGCATCAGTTACAGTCATGGCCGTAAATGTAAAAGTATTTTCAGTAACACATGTTTCGCTAAGCAAATTGGATATATTGTCACCAAACTCCAAAAATGGTCTGGACAAAATTATTGGCACCCTTTCAAAATTGTGGATAGATAAGATTGTTTCAAGCATGTGATGCTCCTTTACACTCACCTGGGGCAAGTAACAGGTGTGGGCAATATAAAAATCACACCTGAAAGCAGATAAAAAGGAGAGAAGTTCACTTAGTCTTTGCATTGTGTGTCTGTGTGCGCCACACTAAGCATGGGACAACAGAAAGAGGAGAAGAGAATTGACTGTGGACTTGAGGACCAAAATTGTGGAAAAATATCAACAATCTCAAGGTTACAAGTCCATCGCCAGAGATCTAGATTTGCCTTTGTCCACAGTGAGCAACATTATCTAGAAGTTTGCAACCCATGGCACTCTAGCTAAGCTCCCTGGGTGAGGACGGAAGAGAAAACTTGATGAAAGTTGTCAATGCAGGATAGTCAGGATGGTGGATAAGCAGCCCCAAATAAGTTCCAAAGATATTCAAGCTGCCCTGCATGCTCAGGGAGCATCAGTGTCAGAGCAAACTATCCGTCCACATTTAAATGAAATTAAATGCTATGGCAGAAGACCCAGGAGGACCCCACTGCTGACACAGAGACATAAAAAAGCAAGACTACATTTTGTCTAAATTAACTTGAGTAAGCCAAAGTACTTCTGGAAAAAGTCTTGTGGACAGATGAGACCAAGATAGAGCTTTTTGGTAAAGCACATGATTCTACTGTTTACCAAAAACGGAATGAGGCCTACAAAGAAAAGAACACAGTACCTACAGTGAAATATGGTGGAGGTTCAATGATGTTTTGGGGTTGTTATGCTGCCTCTGGCACTGGGTGCCTTGAATGTGTGCAAGGCACCATGAAATCTGAGGATTACCAACGGATTTTGGGTCGCACTGTACAGCCCAGTGTCAGAAAGCTGGGTTTGCTCTTGAGATCTTGGGTCTTCCAGCAAGACAATGACCCCAAACATATGTCAAAAAGCACCCAGAAATGAATGGAAACAAAGCGCTGGAGAGTTCTGAAGTGGCAGCAATGAGTCCAGATCTAAATCCCATTGAACACCTGTAGAGAGATCTTAAAATTGCTGTTGGGAAAAGGCGCCTTCCAATAAGAGAGACCTGGAGCAGTTTGCAAAGAAAGGGTCAACCAACATTTCTGCTGAGAGGTGTAAGAAGCTTATTAATGGTTATAGAAAGCGACTGATTTCAGTTATTTTTTCCAAAGGGTGGGCAACCAAATATTAAGTTAAGGGTGCCAATAATTTTGTCCAGCCCATTTTTGGATTTTGGTGACATTATGTCCAATTTGCTTTTTTTCATCCGTTTTTTGGTTTAGTTCCAATACACACAAAGGGAATAAACATGTGTATAGCAAAACATGTGTTACTGCAATCCTTTTCTGTGAGAAATACTTCATATTCTTGAAAAAATTTCAGGGGTGCCAACGTTTACAGCCATGACTGTATGTCCAGTTGTGACTAACGTCCGTTATTTTTAACAGTGCAAGTAACGGGGCATGCACTAATTTTTGATGTGTCAAAAATAACAGTAGAATAACGGACGTTAAAATTTTAACATTGAAGTCTATGGGTGACGGATAGTCACAAATGACATCCGTTATTAACAATCTGAAGAAGTTGTCCGGCACTGCTTACAATTCCATCACTTAGCACCCGTTAGTCTGGAGATGAATCCGGATGAATACTGCAGTACCTGGGTTCAGCCAGTCAGTGCTCAGTGGAAAAAAGCTGTAGAGACTAGCCAATGCACGACATGGAGAAATCACAGCACTCCATATTCTGGTATAATACTTCTTTTTTATTCACATACGGGGCTACACAGACATCAGGAGTGGAGACGGGAGGAAAGGCCAACGACCGTTTCGCCACACACTGCGGCTTCCACTGGTCCGTGAATTAAGAAGAAGTATTATACCAGCATATCGAGTACTGTGATTTCTCCTTCTCCAAGTCGTGCATTGACATCCGCTATTGCCTGTTATTTTTATGTTCCAGTATTGCTACTAAGCATGCTTAGTACAGCATCACAACCAGGAAGTCACATGGAAATAAAATAACGCAGGAGCGGACAAATCACATGTGCAACATGTTCAGCTGCACAGGGGCCCGCCACTACACATGCACAGGCACTGGCCAAGGGCCCCCTTGAGAGAGAGGTGCAGCTGGTGAGACAAGCGCTATTTTTTTTCACTGAAGGTATCTGATGAAGGTATCTGATTCATGGCTCCGCCCCCAGCACAGGAAGAGGACGGAGGCCGAGAGCTGACAGGCCTCCTAGGAGCATAGCGGCTGTGAGGGTAAGTTATGTCCCCTGTCCTGCCTCTCTTCTCACTAGCAGTATAACCTGGGGCTGGGGGGTAGCAGCCCAGTGGGGTCACTTTCCCTGCTCCGGTGTCCACAGGTCACCTACAGGTCACATTACAAGAACAATTTTTAGGAAAAATCGCGGCAAAAATGGCGCGGTTTTATCTACTGTTTCTATCTCTTATCTATCTATCTCATATCTATCTATCTATCTATCATCTATCTATTCATCTAATATCTTTCTATCTATCTCATATCTATCTATCTATCTCACATCTATCTATCTATCTATCTCATATCTATCTATCTATCTATCTCATATCCATCTCATATCTATCTGTCTATCTATCTCATATCTATCTATCTATCTATCTATCTATCTATCTATCTTTCTATCTATATCCATCTCATATCTATCTATCTATCTCATATCCATCTCATATCTATCTATCTATTTAAAAAAAAATATGGGACATCGGTCGAAAGATTGAGATACTGGTCAAGAGTGCATTTGATTTGAGATTAATAGACAAAGCATTAATGGAATTTCTGGTTGTTAAACATCCAGTAACACCGCAATTATATTTATTACCAAAAATACACAAGACCTTAAAGGACCCTCCAGGAAGTCCTATCGTGTCTGGGAGGGAGTCCTTGACCAGCCATGTCTCAATCTTTCTTGATGCCATACTCCGGCCCTATGTATATGCTGCCAAATCTTACATTAGGGATACGGGTGATTTTTTTGACAAAATTGAATAATTTGATCTTACCGGATGGAGCAATATTGGCATCGTTTGATGTGGTCAGTCTGTACACCTCCATCCCACATGATGGGGGTGTGCAGGCTGTCAGGTCGTCGATTCGGGATGACTTCACAATAACCAAACAAAAATTCATAATTGACCTGTTAAAACTGGTATTGATGAACAATTATTTTTCATTTAATGATAATTTTTATGTGCAACAGGTGGGGACAGCCATGGGCACCAATGTGGCGCCCACCTATGCCAATTTATTTGTCACACATATGGAAGAGCGCCACATCTATGTATCTCCCCACTTCGGCCTAGGGCTGAAGTGGTGGAGATACATGGATGATATCTTCCTGATATGGCTAGGTACGTTTGATCAACTAAACCAATTCCACGCAGATCTCAATGAGATGGTCCCAGGAATTAAATTTATTCTGACAGCTTCCTCTCATTCAGTGCAATTTTTGGACACCACAATCTCTATCAGCAACAATACACTTACCTCTGCCATTTTTACAAAAAAGACTGATGCTAATTCCACACTCAGGTACGATAGTCATCATCCACGGAGTATGATCCGTTCCTTGCTTACCAGTCAAATGGTTCGAGCTAGGAGGATCATTAGTGGTGGTGACAAAATCGAACCAGCTCTAAATAGAATGATGCACAATTTTAAGAGACGAGGGTACCCAGATTGGGTGGTTAGAGAAAGTAAGGAGAATGTATTGCTACTAGAAAGATCCACATTATTGACTAAACAACATAAAAACCAGCAGAATCAGCGCATCGTTTTTGTTTCCATGTATTCAGAAGCTTCTAATAAAATTACATCAATTGTAAGGAAACATTGGCATATACTGGGCAGTTGCCATGGAAACATCCCTGAATTTGCCAATTCTCCATTAATGTCCTTCAAGAGAACCCCAAACCTGAAAGATAAGGTTGTAAAAACAGATGTGTCCACAAAAAAGTCTATCCAAAGGTCCCTAACTACAATTAGAAAGGGGTCCTATCCTTGTCTCAACTGTATAAATTGTACGTACATGCAAAAAATTACAGAATTTACTCATCCCTCTACTCTAAAAAAATATCGTATTAATTTTTACCTGACCTGTAATACTGAGTATGTTATATATGTATTGAAATGTCCCTGTAACCTTTTGTACGTAGGGGAGACCACCTTAAGCGTAAAAACAAGAATTAATCAACACAGATATTCGATAAGAAAAAAAAGGACAGATTTGCCCGTACCCATTCATTTTATTGAAATGGGACATTGTGAAAAAGACTTAACTTTCAGTGTGATCGATCATGTGCCCCCACTAAAGAGAGGGGGAAATCGAACCGCAGCTCTCAAAAAAAGAGAACTATGGTGGATTTTTACGCTTAATTCATTAAAACCAAACGTATTGAATGTCGATTTAAAGTTTACACAAGACATCTATAATGCTTAAGAATCTGTGACTCAGTCGATGTATACGTTATGATTAGCCTCACGTGTGACTAAAAGACACTATTTGCACTTTAAAACGGTGTTGCTGCTGCTTATCTGTTTGTATCTATCTATTTATCTATCTAATATCTATCTATCTAATATCTATCTATCTCATATCTATCTATCTATCTCATATCTATCCATCTCATATCTATCAATCTATTTATCTATCTCATATCTATCTATCTATCTATCTATCTCATATCTATCTCATATCTATCTATCTATCTCATATCTATCTATCTATCTATCTATCTCATATCTATCTATCTCATATCTATCCATCTCATATCTATCTATCTATCTATCTCATATCTATCTATCTCATATCTATCTCACATCTATCTATCTCATATCTATCTATCTCATATCTATCCATCTCATATCTATCTATCTATCGCATATCTATCTATCGCATATCTATCTATCTATCTCATATCTATCTATCTATCGCATATCTATCTATCTCATATCTATCTATCTTATATCTATCTATCTCATATCTATCTATCTATCTCATATCTATTTATCTCATATCTATTTATTTATCTAGCTATCTATCTCATATCTATCTATCTATCTATCTATCTATCTATCTCATATCTATCTATCTATCTATCTCATATTTATCTCCTACCTGAACAATTGATGTATGGGGGGGGGGGGGGGGGGGGGGCAGGCACATTCTTTGCACAAGGGCCCTATGCTGTCTGTGTCCACCCCTGAAATAACGGATATAAAATAACGGACTATAACGGGTGATAACGGATGGCACATGCCCGTTATTTTGACAAAATGTCTGTCAAATTTGGTCACCAGTTATCATCCGTTGTATTCACTTATTTCATGCATTTTTTCATGACCAATTATTACTGAATAGCGGGTGTCTGAATGCAAGAACATAACTATAGTGTGAAAGCTTGTTAAAAGGCCAGACATTGACTTAGGCTGGGTCCACACTACGTTTTGTCCCATACGGGAGCGCATACGGCAGGAGGGAGCTAAAACCTCGCGCTCCCGTATGTGACCGTATGCGCTCCCGTATGCCATTCACTTCAATGAGCCGACCGGAGTGAAACGTTCGGTCCGGTCGGCTCATTTTTGCGCCGTATGCGCTTTTACAACCGGACCTAAAACTGTGGTCAACCATGTTTTTAGGTCCGGTTGTAAAAGCGCATACGGCGCAAAAATGAGCCGACCGGACCGAACATTTCACTCCGGTCGGCTCATTGAAATGAATGACATACGGGAGCGCATACGGTCACATACGGGAGCGCGAGGTTTTAGCTCCCTCCTGCCGTATGCGCTCCCGTATGGGACAAAACGTAGTGTGGACCCAGCCTAACTGAAGTTTTTCTCAACTAGAGTGCCTTCAGCTGTTGCAAAACTGCAACACCCATCATGCCTGGACATTGGGAAAGCTACCTCCAAAAGTTGACACTAGAGAGAGAGTTTTAATCTCAATGGCCCACATTTATCATTGTCTTTAGACAGTTTTTTGTGTCTAAAAAAGGGGCAAAAAAGGCGCAAGCAGGGTTTTTTGCGCCTTTTTTTGCCCCTTTTTGTTTACACATTTCTGCTGATTTTGAGTTGCAATCCACTGATTTTGAGTTGCAATCCACAGATTTTGGCAATAGACATGATATGGAAGGGATTTATTATTGCGCCTTTTTGTAAAAAGTGCTATTTCTGGCTTACAGAGAGCCTCAATAGGGGTGTAGAACACTTTGCCTTGCTGTAACACGCAGAGTGTGTGTGCTGGGTTAGTGAAATAATACTGTTATTCAGTATGACATGCAGATCAGAGGCTTCGCTACATGAATCACTGTCGCAGAGCGGCACAATGACAGAGCCTGGAGGTGGCGGCAGCATGAGGAGAACATATAGTGGCTTAATGACACAGCGTGTAGGTAGCACTAGCATAAGGAGACCATATAGTGGCTGAATAAGACAGCCTGGAGTTGGCCAGGAGACCATATAGCCTCAATAGGGGTGTAGAACACTTTGCCTTGTCCTAACATGCATAGGGAGTGTGCTGTGTTAGTGAAATAATACTGTTATTCAGTGTGATATGCAGATTACAGGCATCGCTATTAGAATCACTGCCATAGAGCATCTGGATATGGCAGAAAAGATACCATATGGCGTCAAAATTTAAGAGAATAAAGAGATTTTTTAATGTAATTTTTATTTCATTTAATTTCAATTTATTTAATTTTTTTGAGTTCCTATTCTGGTGAGCATTGAGCTGGCGGTCCTCCACCAGGCGAGATACCACCTGTTCCAGCACCTGCCTCTCAGGGCCCCCCTGACTGTGAAAGTACGAATGTTTCATTTAATCAGTTATGGTTCATTGTTATCGCTCCTGTCACGATGCCGGCTGGCAGGAGGTGGATCCTCTGTGCCAGAGAGGGATAGGCGTGGACCGTGCTAGTGGACCGGTTCTAAGTCACTACTGGTATTCACCAGAGCCCGCCGCAAAGCGGGATGGACTTGCTGCGGCGGTAGTGACCAGGTCGTATCCACTAGCAACGGCTCAACCTCTCTGGCTGCTGAAGATAGGCGCGGTACAAGGGAGTAGACAGAAGCAAGGTCGGACGTAGCAGAAGGTCGGGGGCAGGCGGCAAGGTTCGTAGTCAGGGTGATAGCAGAAGTACTGGTACACAGGCTTTGGACACACAAAACGCTTTCACTGGCACAAGGCAACAAGATCCGGCAAGGGAGTGCATGGGAGGAGGTCAGATAAAGGCAGGGAGCAGATGGAAGCCAATTAAGCTAATTGGGCCAGGCACCAATCATTGGTGCACTGGCCCTTTAAGTCTCAGGGAGCTGGCGCGCGCGCGCCCTAGAGAGCGGAGCCGCGCGCGCCAGCACATGACAGCAGGGGACGGGAACGGGTAAGTGACCTGGGATGCGATTCGCGAGCGGGCGCGTCCCGCTGTGCGAATCGCATCCCCAACGGCCATGACAGTGCAGCGCTCCCGGTCAGCGGGACTGACCGGGGAGCTGCAGGGAGAAAGACGCCGTGAGCGCTCCGGGGAGGAGCGGGGACCCGGAGCGCTAGGCGTAACAGTACCCCCCCCCTTAGGTCTCCCCTTTTTTTTGTCCGGTGACTGCCTCCCCTGGGATGAGGACACCGGGAAGGAATGGATGGTTTCCTCAATGGCAGGCAGTACAGCAGGAGTGGGAATGGGGAGGGAGGGCAGAGGGCGAGGCCTGGCACGGGGCAGTGTGACACCAGGACGAGGGCCATGAGGAGGCACCGAGGCTTGCCTGACTGGACTGGGAGGGGGGGGGAGGCACTTCTTAAGGCGGGCAGAGTCCATAACGACCTTAGGGAGACCGGATACAGGAGGAACCACAGGGTCACGGCAGGGAGTACTGGTAACCGGTTTAAGGCAGTCCTTGAAGCAAGAGGTACCCCAGCTCTTGATCTCCCCTGTGGACCAATCCAGGGTTGGGGAATGGTGTTGAAGCCAGGGTAGTCCAAGGAGAACTTCAGAAGTGCAATTGGAGAGGACCAAAAACTCAATTTTCTCATGATGAGGTCCGATGCACATTAGAAGGGGCTTCGTGCGGAAACGCACGGTGCAATCCAACCTGGCTCCGTTGACTGCGGAAATGTGGAGTGGCTTGACAAGACGGGTCACCGGGATGCGGAATTTATTCACCAAGGACTCCCGAATAAAATTCCCAGAGGCACCAGAGTCCAGGCAGGCCACGGCTGAGAGGGAAGAGCTGGCTGAAGAAGAAATCCGTACAGGCACCGTGAGACGTGGAGAAGCCGACTTAGCATCAAGAGACGCCACACCCACGAGAGCTGGGTGCGAGCGTGCGTTTCCCAGACGTGGAGGACGGATGGGGCAATCCACCAAAAAATGTTCGGTACTGGCACAGTACAGACAAAGATTCTCTTCCTTACGGCGATTCCTCTCTTCCAGGGTCAGGCGAGACCGATCCACTTGCATGGCCTCCTCGGCGGGAGGCCTAGGCGCAGATTGCAATGGAGACTGTGGGAGAGGTGTCCAGAGATCTAAGTCTTTTTCCTGGCGGAGCTCTTGATGCCTCTCAGAAAAACGCATGTCAATGCGAGTGGCTAGATGAATGAGTTCATGCAGGTTGGTAGGAGTATCTTGTGCGGCCAGAACATCTTTAATGTTGCTGGATAGGCCTTTTTTAAAGGTCGCGCAGAGGGCCTCATTATTCCAGGAAAGTTCAGAAGCAAGAGTACGGAATTGTATGGCGTACTCGCCAACGGAAGAATTACCCTGGACCAGGTTTAGCAGGGCAGTCTCAGCAGAAGAGGCTCGGGCAGGTTCCTCAAAGACACTTCGAATTTCCGAGAAGAAGGAGTGTACAGAGGCAGTGACGGGGTCATTGCGGTCCCAGAGTGGTGTGGCCCATGACAGGGCTTTTCCAGACAGAAGGCTGACTACGAAAGCCACCTTAGACCTTTCAGTAGGAAACTGATCCGACATCATCTCCAAATGCAGGGAACATTGCGAAAGAAAGCCACGGCAAAACTTAGAGTCCCCATTAAATTTGTCCGGCAAGGACAGGCGGAGGCTAGGAGTGGCCACTCGCTGCGGAAGAGGTGCAGGAGCTGGCGGAGGAGATGGTTGCTGCTGCTGTAGCTGAGACTGAATCTGCTGTAGCTGCGACTGGAGTTGCTGAGTCATGGTGGTCAAGTACGACAGCTGGTGATCTTGTTGGGCAATCTGTCGGGCTTGCTGGGCGACCAGTGTGGGGAGGTCGGCGACAACAGGCAGAGGAACTTCAGCGGGATCCATGGCCGGATCTACTGTCACGATGCCGGCTGGCAGGAGGTGGATCCTCTGTGCCAGAGAGGGATAGGCGTGGACCGTGCTAGTGGACCGGTTCTAAGTCACTACTGGTATTCACCAGAGCCCGCCGCAAAGCGGGATGGACTTGCTGCGGCGGTAGTGACCAGGTCGTATCCACTAGCAACGGCTCAACCTCTCTGGCTGCTGAAGATAGGCGCGGTACAAGGGAGTAGACAGAAGCAAGGTCGGACGTAGCAGAAGGTCGGGGGCAGGCGGCAAGGTTCGTAGTCAGGGGCAACGGGGAGGAGGTCAGATAAAGGCAGGGAGCAGATGGAAGCCAATTAAGCTAATTGGGCCAGGCACCAATCATTGGTGCACTGGCCCTTTAAGTCTCAGGGAGCTGGCGCGCGCGCGCCCTAGAGAGCGGAGCCGCGCGCGCCAGCACATGACAGCAGGGGACGGGAACGGGTAAGTGACCTGGGATGCGATTCGCGAGCGGGCGCGTCCTGCTGTGCGAATCGCATCCCCAACGGCCATGACAGTGCAGCGCTCCCGGTCAGCGGGACTGACCGGGGAGCTGCAGGGAGAAAGACGCCGTGAGCGCTCCGGGGAGGAGCGGGGACCCGGAGCGCTAGGCGTAACAGCTCCAAACGGTTTCATTGGATTCTTGTGGTAATTCCACAGGTAATATATGACGTTGACTACCATAGGGCCTCAGTCTTGAAAAGATCACATTGATTTTTTTAAATTTAAGATTTTTATTAGATGTCCCGGCGTTTACTTTGAACTAATACTGTATGACCACAAAACCCAATCTAACAAGGAGTCATATGGCGGCACAATCACAGAGCCTAGAGGTGGCAGCAGCCTGACGAGACCATAGGGCCTCACAATAGAAAAGATTAAAGATATTTTGTAAAATTTTAATTGAAGATTTTAGATACATAAAAAATGTTAAAGTTTAATCCAAGATTAAAATATACATCTACCATAAAAATGTTTAGGTAATGTCCCAGCAGCATGAGGAGACCACATGATGGCAAAATGACAGCCTGGAGGTGGCGCCAGCATGAGGAGACCAAAATGTGGCAGAAGGACTAAGCCTGGATGTGGCAGTAGCAAGAGTAGACCATATGGTGACAGAAAGACACAGCCTGGAGGTGGCGGCAGCCTGACCAAACAAAAGGCCTTACAATTTAAAAGATTAAAGATATTTTTTAAATTGCATGTGGCCATGTTAACATTCTCCGGATACTTGATGAAAAACTGCCACACCGCAGAGTAGCTGATTTTCCGCCCAACAGTCCGCACTGACTGACTGCTACAGCAGCTGACTCCAGGGACCCCTGTTCCACTACCTCCCAGGCAGGTAGGCTGCCGCGAAGCAGGTGGTCTTCCCCGGGAACTGCTGCCACCATGCTGACTGCAAACCATGCTACCACCTTACTGGCTCAACTGCTGCCTCACAGGCAACCTGCCACCCTCTTTTCCTGATGAGGAAGCCCCTTCTGCACCTGGCTTCATCATCATCGAGTTGTGTCAGCACGTCACTGATGTCCTCCTCAGTTTCCTCAACAGTGTGTGCTTCAGGAGCCTGAACGCTCCCAACACCACCTCCCACACCACTCTCCTCTACTCTACTTGCCCGCCTAGCGAAGGGAGCGGGGGATGTCTGCTCCACTTCTTGGCTGGGCTGCTGAATGTCCTCTAGTAGATCGTCCTGACTAAACTGATGGTTGTGTCTGAGGAACCCACCGACTGTTGAATGGGGTTGTCAGATGTCACTTGTGATGAAGTGGATGACTGTCACGATTCGGCTGGCAGGAGGTGGATCCTCTGTGCCAGAGAGGGATTGGCGTGGACCGTGCTAGTGGACCGGTTCTAAGTTACTACTGGTTTTCACCAGAGCCCGCCGCAAAGCGGGATGGTCTTGCAGCGGCGGTAGTAACCAGGTCGTATCCACTAGCAACGGCTCAACCTCTCTGACTGCTGAAGATAGGCGCGGTACAAGGGAGTAGACAAGAGCAAGGTCGGACGTAGCAGAAGGTCGGGGCAGGCAGCAAGGATCGTAGTCAGGGGCAACGGCAGGAGGTCTGGAACACAGGCTAGGAACACACAAGGGAACGCTTTCACTGGCACGATGGCAACAAGATCCGGCGAGGGAGTGCAGGGGAAGTGAGGTATACATAGGGAGTGCACAGGTGAACACACTAATTAGACCAACTGCGCCAATCAGCGGCACAGTGGCCCTTTAAATCGCAGAGGCGCGCGCGCGCCCTAGGGAGCGGGGCCGCGCGCGCCGGGACAGGACCGACGGAGAGCGAGTCAGGTACGGGAGCCGGGGTGCGCATCGCGAGCGGGCGCCACCCGCATCGCGAATCGCATCCCGGCTGGAGGCGGTATCGCAGCGCACCCGGTCAGTGGATCTGACCGGGGCGCTGCAGTAGCGAGGATGTGGCGAGCGCTCCGGGGAGGAGCGGGGACCCGGAGCGCTCGGCGTAACAGTACCCCCCCCTTGGGTCTCCCCCTCTTCTTGAGGCCTGAGAACCTGAGGACCAGACTTTTGTCTAGGATGTTGTCCTCAGGTTCCCAGGATCTCTCTTCAGGACCACAGCCCTCCCAATCGACTAGAAATTTTTTTTTCCCTCTGACCGTCTTGGAGGCCAGTATCTCCTTAACTGAGAAGATGTCAGAAGAACCGGAAACAGGAGTGGGAGAAACAATTTTGGGAGAGAAACGGTTGATGATGAGTGGTTTAAGGAGAGAGACATGAAAGGCATTGGGAATACGAAGAGAAGGAGGAAGAAGAAGTTTGTAAGAGACAGGATTAATTTGGCACAAGACTTTGAAAGGACCAAGATAGCGTGGTCCCAGTTTGTAACTGGGGACACGAAAGCGGACATATTTAGCGGAGAGCCATACCTTGTCTCCGGGAGCAAAAATGGGAGGAGCTCTTCTTTTCTTATCGGCAAACTTTTTCGTGCGAGATGAAGCCTGTAAAAGAGAATTTTGGGTCTCTTTCCATATGGTGGAAAGATCACGAGTCACTTCATCTACAGCGGGCAAACCAGAGGACAAGGGAATAGGGAGGGGGGGAAGAGGGTGACGGCCGTACACCACGAAAAATGGGGATTTAGCAGAAGATTCAGAGACTCTAAAGTTGTACGAGAATTCGGCCCAAGGTAGAAGATCTGCCCAGTCATCCTGGCGGGAGGAAACAAAATGCCGTAAATAGTCACCCAGGACCTGGTTAATTCTTTCTACTTGCCCATTGGATTGAGGATGATAAGCAGAAGAGAAGTTTAATTTAATCTTGAGTTGTTTACAGAGAGCCCTCCAGAATTTTGACACGAATTGGACACCTCTATCCGAGACAATCTGCGTGGGCAAACCGTGAAGACGAAAAATGTGTACAAAAAATTGTTTTGCCAACTGAGGCGCTGAAGGAAGACCAGGAAGAGGAATAAAATGTGCCATCTTGGAAAATCGATCAACGACCACCCAAACAACAGTGTTGCCATGGGATGGGGGTAGGTCTGTAATAAAGTCCATACCAATCAGAGACCAAGGCTGTTCGGGGACAGGCAGAGGATGAAGGAGACCAGCAGGCTTCTGGCGAGGAGTCTTATCCCGGGCACAGACAGTACAGGCCCGCACAAAATCAACAACATCTGTTTCCAGAGTCGGCCACCAATAGAAACGAGAGATGAGTTGCAAGGACTTTTTGATGCCTGCATGGCCTGCGAGGTGGGAGGAGTGACCCCATTTGAGAATCCCGAGACGCTGGCGTGGAGAAACAAAGGTCTTCCCTGGAGGAGTTTGCCTGATGGAGGCTGGAGAAGAGGAGATCAGACAGTCAGGAGGAATGATATGTTGCGGAGAGACCTCTACTTCCGAGGCATCCGAGGAACGAGAGAGAGCATCGGCCCTAATGTTCTTGTCGGCAGGGCGAAAATGAATTTCAAAGTTAAAACGGGCAAAGAACAACGACCACCTGGCCTGGCGAGGATTCAGCCGTTGGGCAGACTGGAGATAGGAGAGATTCTTGTGATCGGTGAAAATGATAACTGGAAATTTTGATCCCTCCAGCAGATGCCTCCATTCATCAAGTGCCAATTTAATGGCCAGTAGTTCTCGATCCCCGATGGAGTAGTTCCTCTCCGCCGGAGAGAAGGTCCTAGAAAAAAAACCACAAGTAACAGCATGCCCGGAAGAATTTTTTTGTAGAAGGACCGCTCCAGCTCCCACTGAGGAGGCATCAACCTCCAATAGGAAGGGTTTAGATGGGTCAGGTCTGGAGAGCACGGGAGCAGAAGAAAAGGCAGACTTGAGCCGTTTAAATGCGTCTTCCGCTTGAGGAGACCAGGACTTAGGATTGGCATTCTTCTTGGTTAAAGCCACGATAGGAGCCACAATAGTGGAAAAATGTGGAATAAATTGTCTGTAATAATTGGCGAACCCCAAAAAACGTTGGATAGCACGGAGTCCGGAGGGGCGTGGCCAATCTAAGACGGCAGAGAGTTTATCTGGGTCCATTTGTAGTCCCTGGCCAGAGACCAAGTATCCTAGGAAAGGAAGAGATTGACATTCAAACAGACATTTCTCCATTTTGGCATAAAGTTGATTGTCTCGAAGTCTCTGAAGAACCATGCGGACATGCTGGCAATGTTCTTCTAAGTTGGCAGAAAAAATCTGAATATCGTCCAGATACACAACAACACAGGAATATAAGAGATCACGAAAAATTTCATTAACAAAGTCTTGGAAGACGGCAGGGGCGTTGCACAGGCCAAAGGGCATGACCAGATACTCAAAGTGTCCATCTCTGGTGTTAAATGCAGTTTTCCATTCGTCCCCCTCCCTGATGCGGATGAGATTATATGCACCTCTTAAGTCCAGTTTGGTAAAGATGTGGGCACCTTGAAGGCGATCAAAGAGTTCAGAGATAAGAGGTAGGGGGTAGCGGTTCTTTACCGTGATTTTATTAAGTCCGCGGTAATCAATGCAAGGACGTAGGGAGCCATCTTTTTTGGACACAAAGAAAAATCCAGCTCCAGCAGGAGAGGAGGATTTGCAGATAAACCCCTTTTTTAAATTTTCCTGGATGTATTCAGACATAGCAAGAGTCTCTGGGGCGGACAGAGGGTAAATTCTGCCCCGGGGTGGAGCAGTGCCCGGGAGGAGGTCAATAGGACAGTCAAAAGGCCTGTGAGGGGGTAAAGTCTCAGCTTGCTTTTTGCAAAATACGTCAGCATAGTCCATATAAGCCTTAGGGAGACCGGTTACAGGAGGAACCACAGGGTCACGGCAGGGAGTACTGGGAACCGGTTTAAGACAGTCCTTGAAACAAGAAGTACCCCAGCTCTTGATCTCTCCTGTGGACCAATCAAGGGCTGGGGAATGGCGTTGAAGCCACGGTAGTCCAAGGAGAATTTCGGAAGTGCAATTGGAGAGGACCAAAAACTCAATTTTTTCGTGATGAGGTCCGATGCACATTAGGAGGGGTTCCGTGCGGTAACGCACGGCACAGTCCAATCTTTCATTGTTAACACAATTGATGTAGAGGGGTCTGGCGAGACTGGTCACAGGGATGTTGAACCTGTTGATGAGAGAGGCCAAAATAAAATTTCCTGCAGATCCGGAATCCAAGAAGGCCTTAGTAGAGAAGGAGAAGGTAGAGGCAGATATCCGCACAGGCACAGTAAGGCGTGGAGAAGCAGAGTTGACATCAAGAACTGTGTCACCTTTGTGCGGAGTCAGCGTACGTCTTTCCAGGCGGGGAGGACGGATAGGACAATCCTTCAGGAAGTGTTCGGTACCGGCACAGTACAGGCAAAGATTCTCCATGCGGCGTCGTGTCCTCTCTTGAGGTGTCAAGCGAGACCGGTCAAATTGCATAGCCTCCACGGCGGGAGGCACAGGAACGGATTGCAGAGGACCAGAGGAGAGAGGAGCCGGGGAGAAAAAACGCCTCGTGCGAACAAAGTCCATATCCTGGCGGAGCTCCTGACGCCTTTCGGAAAAACGCATGTCAATGCGAGTGGCAAGATGAATGAGTTCATGTAGGTTAGCAGGAATTTCTCGTGCGGCCAGAACATCTTTAATGTTGCTGGATAGGCCTTTTTTAAAGGTCGCGCAGAGGGCCTCATTATTCCAGGATAATTCGGAAGCAAGAGTACGGAATTGGATGGCGTACTCGCCAACGGAAGAATTACCCTGGACCAGGTTCAGCAGGGCAGTCTCAGCAGAAGAGGCTCGGGCAGGTTCCTCAAAGACACTTCGAATTTCCGAGAAGAAGGAGTGTACAGAGGCAGTGACGGGGTCATTGCGGTCCCAGAGCGGTGTGGCCCATGACAGAGCTTTCCCAGACAGAAGGCTGACTACGAAAGCCACCTTAGACCTTTCAGTAGGAAACTGGTCCGACATCATCTCCAAGTGCAGGGAACATTGTGAAAGAAAGCCACGGCAAAACTTAGAGTCCCCATCAAATTTATCCGGCAAGGAAAGTCGTAGGCCGGAAGCGGCCACTCGCTGCGGAGGAGGTGCAGGAGCTGGCGGAGGAGATGATTGCTGAAGCTGTGGTAGTAGCTGCTGTAGCATCACGGTCAGTTGAGACAGCTGGTGGCCTTGTTGCGCTATCTGTTGCGACTGCTGGGCGACCACCGTGGTGAGGTCGGCGACAACTGGCAGTGGAACTTCAGCGGGATCCATGGCCGGATCTACTGTCACGATTCGGCTGGCAGGAGGTGGATCCTCTGTGCCAGAGAGGGATTGGCGTGGACCGTGCTAGTGGACCGGTTCTAAGTTACTACTGGTTTTCACCAGAGCTCGCCGCAAAGCGGGATGGTCTTGCAGCGGCGGTAGTAACCAGGTCGTATCCACTAGCAACGGCTCAACCTCTCTGACTGCTGAAGATAGGCGCGGTACAAGGGAGTAGACAAGAGCAAGGTCGGACGTAGCAGAAGGTCGGGGCAGGCAGCAAGGATCGTAGTCAGGGGCAACGGCAGGAGGTCTGGAACACAGGCTAGGAACACACAAGGGAACGCTTTCACTGGCACGATGGCAACAAGATCCGGCGAGGGAGTGCAGGGGAAGTGAGGTATACATAGGGAGTGCACAGGTGAACACACTAATTAGACCAACTGCGCCAATCAGCGGCGCAGTGGCCCTTTAAATCGCAGAGACCCGGCGCGCGCGCGCCCTAGGGAGCGGGGCCGCGCGCGCCGGGACAGGACCGACGGAGAGCGAGTCAGGTACGGGAGCCGGGGTGCGCATCACGAGCGGGCGCCACCCGCATCGCGAATCGCATCCCGGCTGGAGGCGGTATCGCAGCGCACCCGGTCAGTGGATCTGACCGGGGCGCTGCAGTAGCGAGGATGTGGCGAGCGCTCCGGGGAGGAGCGGGGACCCGGAGCGCTCGGCGTAACAATGACCAAGTTAACCAGTCAATGACAGCAGATGGGTTGCTGGTCGAGACTCGACTGCTAGCTAATACCAGAAGCTTAGGCCTCTCACTGCGACTCCTGCTTCCACTTGCCCCTAGTCTGCTGCGACCTCTGCCTGCGTCTGATGAATTTAGGCCTCTGCCACTCCTCTGTGCATGTCATGGCAATTCAATGACTGACATAGTGCGTATATGAGGGGAGTACAAAACTCTTCACTACGCTTAAAACAATATTTTTCTAGAACAGCAGGAGGTGTGTACTTTTGCCTGGCCTTTTACAGTATCTAGGCGCTTGAGACTTTAACAGGAACAAAATAGTACACCGCTTAGATGTACGTATGTGGTATGCACTTATAAGGGGAGGAGAATGTGCTACAGTCCACTTAAAAAAGTATTTGTGTACAACACCAGCAGTACACACCAGTGCTGCAGCACACAGTCGCTGTGTACTACACCCAAAATTGCACTTTCTCTCTCATTCTCACTCCCTTCCCTATCTGTGCTTCTAGGCAGGATTTGTGCTTGAGCTGATTCACTGCTGTTCTGTGCAACACACTGCTCTCTGTCCCTCTCTGTAATAAAATGCTGTAGTGACTGGAAGGTGAATCGCTGCCGTACGAATGCTTTTCCGTGCAACACACACTGCTGTCTGTCCCTCTGTGCAACGCTGATGTGACTAGGAGGTGAATCGCTGCTGGAAAAAAGCTTTTCTGGCCAATACACAGCGCTGTCTGTCCCTATCTATCTCTCTGCAATTAAAGGCTGAAGTGACTGGCCGCAATATGACTGCTGAATATATAGGGCTGTGAAATCACAGGGGTGACTGGCTGCTGATAGGCTGCATGCTGCATGTGATTCAGGGTCATCCCGCCTTTCCAGGATTCCTTGCCCCATGTCCTCACATGTGGATCTGCCATTTTAGATGCCCTGGAGCCTGGATCACACTAAATGAAGCTTAATGAAGCAATTTGCACGATCGAATCACGCCGATATTCGCATTCATTGCAAAGCAAATTTTTCCTGAAATTCGTAACGAATTCGGATTCATCAGATTCGATTTGCTCATCCCTAGTGAAAACCTGTAAGAGCAGTGAGACTATGGAACTCTCTGACTCAATAAACAAGTTCAAGGGAGGCCTGGGTGTCTTTGTTCAATCTTACAAACTATGTTACTATGTTTTGTTACTTAGGGGGAGATTTATCAAAACCTGTGCAGAGAAAGAGTGGTGCAGTTGCCCATAGCAACCAATTGCTTCTTTCATTTTCCACAGGCCTCTTTAAAAATGAAATATGCAATCTGATTGGTTGCTATGGGCAACTGCGCATTTCTTCCTCTACACAGGTTATGATAAATCTCCCCTACAGACTCCACTCCGCCTAAAGCCAAAATGGTTGGGTAGCAAAGCAGGTCCACACCCGTCGCACATTGCAGTTACTGAAGTGACCAGAAGTGAGGCCAACGTGATTTACTTTGTTTAAGTTGCATTATTTTTTAGTTGTTGCTGGATGTTCCATTAACTATAAACCGTCATTCCACGAGCTTGCTTGAGCTCTAGTTTTTCATTTCCCTACCCGAACTGCTGTAACCCCGTTACATGGAATAAAAGCAACTTCTTTGGCATATACCGGGTGAGTGCGTCTTATATATTCTCCTTTTTTCTGATATACCATTAACTATAATGAATGATGCACACAAGTAGAATAAGCCTATATATACAGGAGCAAATAAAGTGTAATATTTAACTGATTTTGGCACACAGACAGTTTCAGGGTCTAGCCATGGTTAGGATCCACCCAGCAGAGAAGTGGCTCCATTTGTTTCAAACTATAAGTAATGTCTGGTCCTATCAAATTCCATAATTTGGAATAATGATCTGGAATAGCTATGAGAGAAAAAAAAACCTCACTCTAATTCACAACACGTAGGATCCAAGTCAGATGTTAAGATAAAAATACATATTTATAGAGACATTGGGTCGACTTGGGTGTGACTCTTCTCAGCTTTACCTTTTGGCTGTGTCTATTGCTTTCCTGTTTGTGGGTTCTTTGTATTCTTTCTGCTTTATGTCACTCCTCTTTTTAATAACCATCTTCAGAGCTATAAATCTCCACTGGCAGGATCCAGTGTGTTCTGCCTATTGAAAGTCAATAGCTATAAAGTTTATAACAATTTGTACCTAATAAATTAACCACTTGGCAAATTACAAATAAGCTTTTTGGTACAGTACCAGAAATGGTGACATAATACAGGTCAGGTCTAAATATGTAAGGGCATTCAAGACAAAGGGGGGCATTTATCATCAATATAAACCAATGTCCAGCGCGTATGTCCGGTCTATTGTGCGGCCTATCTATGAACAGTCGCACGTCTCTTCATAAATTATGCGCATTATGCGCACAGACTTTCGTTTACATTTTATTTCCGCCTGCTTCAAAATGGTCTGACATTTCATTTATTTTCAGTATTTTCACACGATGCAACTTTTTTGCGAAAATTCGCAATTGATATATTTCGGAACCACTGCATTTTTAGATCTATTATAGACTACTATGCTGCAGTGAACTCAAAATCCTCTAAACCAAAAATCACCTTTAACTTCCAAGTTGGAAGACTGTATAAGTGAAGCATCGATAACACTGATCAGTGCTTTGTTATGGCACGGCATTGCTCAGTGTTTGTAATTGAAAGATTGTATGTATAGTCCCCTATATGGAATAAAATTGTAAAAAAAAGTGTTAGTGTACCTGTCACATCACAGGGAAAAAGAATGTTAATATATATGTTGCTCACTAAGTCGTGCAGATTCTTTACATGTCTTTTTACGTGTCTAGCTCCTGTTTGCGGCTCACAAATGCCTCTGTTCTGCTGCTCACTCATCCTGATATCCACTGCTCAGAAAGGGGCGTGACTGAGCCCGCCCTCACTTACAATGCATTCACTTCATCCAGGGGCGGACACAGACAGCATAGGGCCCCTGTGCAAAGAACGTGCCTGCCCCCCCCCCCCCCCCCAGATAGATAGATAGATAGATATGAGATAAATAGATAGATATGAGATAGCTAGATATGAGATAGATAGATATGAGATAGATAGATATGCGATAGATAGATATGAGATAGATAGATATGAGATAGATAGGAATGAGATAGATAGATAGATATGAGATAGATATGAGATAGATATGAGATAGATAGATATGAGATAGATAGATATGAGATAGATAGATAGATATGAGATAGATATGAGATAGATAGATAGATATGAGCTAGATATTAGATAGATATGAGATAGATAGATAGATAGATAGATATGAGATCGATAGACATGAGATAGAAAGATATGAAATAGATAGAAAGATATTACATAGATAAATAGATAGATAAGAGATGGAGATAGATAGATAGATAGATAGATAGATAGATATGAGATAGATAGACATATAGATATGAGATGGATATGAGATAGATATGAGATAGGTAGATAGATAGATATGAGATGGATGGATAGATAGATAGATGTGAAATAGATAGATAGATAGATAGATAGATATGAGATAGATAGACAGATAGATATGAGATGGATATGAGATAGATATGAGATAGATAGATATGAGATGGATGGATAGATAGATAGATGGGAAATAGATAGATAGATAGATAGATAAAGCAAATAATATAATGAATGAGGACTGCCGATTGCAATTTACTACTTATTCTACTAATCTCAGTTCCCCACTGTGACTCATTGTGCTGTCCCCAGGAGGTGATACTTTTCTTGCGCATATATATCAAGATTACACTTATCTCATATGGACTTTGCTTTACTATGCGCATGAACATCTTGTACCGATACACAGAAGGACTCTTCTGAGCATGCGCCAGTTACGGCGCAGTCCGGAGTCGGGTTTCTATGGATACGAGGACGCACTCTCCCGACCCGGAAGTACTTCTCTTCATCTTTGATGCACACTACACACACGGCGCTTTGGTGTCTGGGATCAGGAAACTTTGTGGCGGGACCCCGGAAGGCATTCACGGCTATACACGTAATTATGGATCACAGTCACTACACTATCTGTATTTTAAGTAAAAGGTATATGTTTATATAACTGATGATTACTGTATGTTTATATATGAACTTAGCACTATGTAAAAAAAAAAAAAATAGGGCTTGTCTGAGTGGGGATCGGGACAACTGTCCTGGATCCTCACCAGCTGCACCTCTCTCTCAAGGGGGCCCTTGGCCAGTGCCTGAGGGTCCATGTGTAGTGGCGGGCACCTCTGCAGCTGGACATGCTGCACATGTAATTTGTCCGCCCCTGACTTCATCCCTGAGTCTGATGTGTTGTGCTGGGTCTCTTCATTTAATAACTGCAGGCTGCTCTGTAACCTCCTCCTCTCTGTTTTCAGACAGGAGTCTGATAGGCAGGACAGGAGTGAGCACAGAAGAGTGCTAGTCCCTCAATTCCTGGACAAAGATGGGACAAAGATGAAGCTGCAGCCAGACAGGATTATGTTCTGGATGGTATCGGTCCTTTTTATAAGCCGTGATTAAATTTTTTTCAAATATATATATATTTTTTTTATGTACATTAGAAAGGTTAATGTTTTGCCAAGATGTACAACATATAAAAAGTTTTCAATTCTGACTGCACATTTAATGAAAGCGAATAAGCCTCTCACCTAATAAATGTTTAAATATTAAAATATAATGTTAATGAATATCATATTAATTTCACTCCACAAATATATTTTTTTGAAGGGGCGGGATCATCATAGATACAATTGCTTATTTCATTACACAGGACTATTGGTAGCTCAAAAAACAAGCCTGTAGCCCCGGACTGAAGATGGGAAATGAAATCTTTGTAGGATGGACTGAAAAAATAAAAGGCAATTGCATAATCTGTTATCTCTTATAAGCAGGGACCTCACTCCTCATCTGAATATTTGTGTATAATATTGTAGAAGTTATTTGCCTTTCTTTCTACCCTCAAATCGGTTCTGTGGAATCTGTTGGCACTGTATAAGTAAATATTGTTGTTATTAATACTATTTTTATTATTATTCTTACTATGCAATTGTTTCCTGGGTTTCGCTTATGCCTGGTTCTCGGTGTCATAATAATCAACGTCAACCTTATTCAGTGGATCAGTACAATTATGGTGATAGTAAATTTATCATGTTTTTGTCATGTTTTACTAGGTTTACTAGTTTTTGTTATGTTTTATTAGGCTAGCTGAAGCTGTTATGGGGAACTTTAGTTTTTATTTGTACAGTTTTTGGGTAAATATTGCTTTTTATTTCATTTTTTGGAGGAGGTGAGGTGACCAAAAACTTGCCAAATCTGGCTATGAGCATTTACAGTATTTATTATGCAGGATGAATAGATACAAAATAAATGTTGCAGCAGGTGATTTTTATTTTTTTTTCTGGTGCAATGAAATAAAGACATAAGACAAATGAAAGAATCACTCAACTATGCCGCGAGCAAAGGAAAATAGCCAAAAATGGTACTGGTTGAATAGGGCGATTGTATGAACAGATGGCAATATGAAATTTGATAAAGGTCAAGGAATTTGTAATAAGATCAAATAAAGTTAGTAGGTGTATAAACTAATAAAGAGAAATATGTGTGTGTAAAAAATTGTTATAAAAGAAAAAGTTCACTGACCCAAAAGCGGCTAGCACCAACTCTCCATTATTACCCCCAATACCCACCGGCACAGGGGTATTACACAGGGGAACTAGCCGGGTACTGTCAGGTCTAGAGCCTTTGTACCTGTCTGGTTATGGAAAATAGAGAAGGCCCTAAGTATATTGTTTTCTAATTAAAAACATAAATAATTAAAATGTAAAAAAATTGGTCCAGACACAAAACCAAACAGTAGCAGCCTGGCATTACCAGGGTGGCAAGTTTGACACTGTGGATCACCAACTCCTCCTTAGTAGTCTCCGCTCCATTGGTCTTAAGGACACTGCTCTTGCCTGGTTTTCCTCCTACCTTTCTGGCCGCTCCTTCAGTGTCTCATTTTCTAGCTCTACTTCTTCTCCTCTTCCCCTTGCTGTCGGGATTCCCCAGGGATCAGTTCTAGGTCCTCTACTCTTTTCTCTCTACTCATCCCCATTGGAAAAACAATCAGTAGATTTGGTTTCCAGTACCACTATACTGATGACACCCAACTCTATACCTCTATCTTCAACATCACCCCTGCACTGCTACAGAATACCAGTGACTGTCTCTCTGCCGTCTCAAACATCATGTCCTCCTTATATCTGAAACTAAATCTTTCTTAAACAGAACTTCGTGTTTTTTCCCCAACTGATGTACCTAAACCTGATATTTCCATCTCGGTATGTGGTACTACCATAACTCCAAGGCAGCAAGCTCGCTGTCATGATGTTAGACTTGACTCTGATCTGTCCTTCTCTCCCTATATTCAGTACCTTTCACATTCTTGTCACCTGCATCTCAAAAACATCCCTAGAATCCGCTTGTTTCTCACTATTGAAACTGCTAAAACTCTTATTATTGCTTTGATTCACTCCCGTGTTGACTATTGTAACTCTTTACTAATAGGCCTTCCCTTCTCTAAACTCTCCCCTTTCCAGTCCATCCTCAATGTCGCCGTCAGACTCTTTCCTCTCTAGCCGTTACACCGATGCCTCCTCCCTGTGCCAGTCACTACACTGGTTACCCATTAAGTCCAGAATACAGTACAAAATCCTCAGTCTAACACACAAAGTTCTCCCCAGTGCTGCACCTCCCTACATCTCCTCTCTTATCTCTGTTTACCATCCTGCAAGTTCTCTCCGCTCTGCTAGTGATCTCACACTAAAATTTTCCATTATGCAAACCTCTCACTCCAGTCTCCAAGACTTCGCTCGTGCTGCACAATTACTCTGGAATGCAAAGCCTCGATCCCTCAGACTCCACCCCAACATCCACAGTTTTAAACATGGCCTAAAGACTAGTGTTGAGCAGCATAGGCCATATTCGAATTCGCGAATATTCGCAAATATATGGACGAATATTTGTCATATATTCGCTAAATTCGCATATTCGTAATATTCACGTTTTATTTTCGCATATGCGAAAATTAAAGTATGCTAAAATTAGCATATGCTAAAATTAGGACATACAAAAATTAGCATAAGCGAAAATTTGCATATGCGAAAATTTGCATATGCACGCCAGTCTCACACAGTAGTATTACAGCCTTCTTTACACCACACAAGCTGGAAGCAGAGAGGGATGATCACTGTGATGTGTACTGTGATGAAAAAAAAACAAAAAAAAACTGAATATTCGTAATTACGAATATATAGTGCTATATTCACGAATTCGCGAATATGTGATATTCGCGAATAAAATTCGCATTGCGAATATTCGCGAGCAACACTACTAAGGACACATCTCTTAAAGCAGGCCTATAACATTTCCTAGTTGGCTTTCATTACTACCACTTTGCCCCTTTTGAGACCTTTAGGTCTTGGAGATATTAAAAGCTTCATATTTGACAGTCTTCCCCTATTCTCTATGTACTTTAAACGTTCAGAGATTAGCTAGTTGCTGTATGTAACCTTTTTATTTATAAAATATGGCTGGACCATTGTATCAATAAATCCCTTTATGCCTTCTGTCTCAACCCTACTCATAGTCTGAAAGCTCTCACGAGCAGGGCCCTCCCTCCTTCTGTTTGAATAGTTAGTGTATAATATTATGTCTGATACTTTTCTTTATTTGAACCCCAAAATTGTAAAGTTCTGTGGAATCTTTTGGCGCTATTTAAATAAAATTCTTATTATTGTTTATTTTTCTTTACTCTTTAGACCTTCCAATACCATGCTTTACCCTACACCCCTGCCGGTGGGTACTGGGGTAATAATGAGGGGGGGGGGGTATTTTAGCAACCAAACCTCAAGAATAATGTGCTGAAATATAAGGTTTGGAGGCCGCTGGGCCTATCACCATGTAGTAGCCTGACCTAATATGTCTAAAGAGTTCATCCCGACCTTCAATATTATGACTGCTAACCCGGAAAAGTGGTCACAATGGTCTATTGGTTTGTGACTATGTGAGTACTCCCAGTAATTTATGCAGTATGCCTCCTGCTCATGCCATGCCTAGGATGGGATGTTGATACATCAAGATTCATATGTCTTCTCTAATGATAGAAGGTGAATACCAGTTAAGTAAATGATAATGTTATATGATAGCCTTGTGACTGAGTATCAAAAGCAATTGAGCCAATAGGTAAATGGTATGGTCAGTAATGAACGTGGGAGTATTACTAGATTCATGCGGGCAATGTCAAACTTCCCCAATTAATTACATATGTCACACTAAAACCTGAAGGGGCAGCATGTTAGTTATTTGTGATTAAAACCTAAAAATTAGATCAGAGGCGGCTCTCTAATTAGGCGATTTAGGCGGCCGCCTAAGGCCTCACGCTAAAAGGGGCCTTGCGGCTGCCTAAATTGTGTAATCAGAGATCTGCAGGCCCGCCTGCCACTATAGGATACTATGGCCGCAGGTCGTGCCCGGGCCTGAAGGGGAGGATTGTTGCAGGCCTGGAGCTAGTCTCAACCCTCCCCCCCCCCGGCGCTAGTCTCAACCCCCCCCCGGCGCTAGTCTCAAAGCCCCCCCCCCCCCCTCTGGCGCTAGTCTCAACCCCCCATTCCCTCCCCCTAGCTTCTACCATCCGCTGCAGAGACGTAAACCCCCTCCTTCCCCCTCTCAGCGTATTCAGCGCATGCAGCGCAGGCACTACAGGCACGCTTCCTTGTAGTGAGCGCAGCGCTGCCTCTGCCGGGACCTTCCTTGCTGATCTTCATGGTGGCCGCAGGTGAGTGAGGAGGGGTTCATTTGGTTTGTAGTCTGGAGGAGCGGCGTGGGCTTACTTTTTTGGCCTGGGGGGGTGGGTGGGGGGTTATTTTCGGGTCCGGAGGAGTGGCGGGGGGGTGGGGGGTCTGGGATTAATTTTGGGTCTGGAGGAGGGGGGGGGGGAACAGGTTAGATTTGAGGTGTGGAGGAGGCAGACTGTGTATGTATGTGTGTGATGTGTGTGTATGTATTGTATGTATGATTTGTGCGTATGTACTGTATGTATGATGTGTGTGTATGTACTGTATGTATGGTGTATTTATGTGTATGTACTGTATGTATGGTGTATGTATGATGTGTGTGTATGTACTGTATGTATGGTGTATGTATGATGTCTGTGTATGTACTATATGTATGGTGTATGTATGATGTCTGTGTATGTACTGTATGTATGATGTCTGTGTATGTACTGTATGTATGTGTATGTATGATCTCTGTGTATGTACTGTATGTATGGTGTACGTATGATGTCTGTGTATGTACTGTATGTATGTTGTATGTATGATGTGTGTATGTACTGTATGTATGGTGTATGTATGATGTGTGTGTATGTACTGTATGTATGGTGTATGTATGATATCTGTGTATGTACTGCATGTATGTGTATGGATAATGTGTGTATGTATGGTGTGTTTATGTACTGTATGTATGATGTGTGTTTATGTATGGTGTATGTATGATATGGGTTTATGTACTGTATGTATGGTGTATGTATGATGTGTATGTACTGTATGTATTATGTGTGTAGTCAACATGTATGATGTTTGGAGATTTATTATGCAGAGGGAATCTGGAGCTGGCGGGTGTATGTATGATGTATGTATATGTATGATGTGTGTATGTATGTATTATGCATGTGTGGGGGATGCGGCGTGTGTATGTATGTATGATGTGTGTGTATGTATGTATGATATATGAATCATGTTCATGTATGATGTGTGTGCATGAATGATAGATGTGTGTAAGCAACATGCATGCATGTATCTATGATGTGTGGAGATGTGTGTAAGCTAGAAGGATGTATGTATGATGTGTGGCGATGTATTATGCGGGGATCTGGAAGTTGCGGGTGTATGTATTATGTTTTTATGTATGATGTGTATGTATGATGTGTGTGTTTGTTTGTATTATGCATGTAGGGGGCAGAGGCGGCGTGTGTATGTATGATGTGTGTATGTACTGTATGTATGATGTATGAATGATGTGTGTGTATGTATGAATGATAGATGTGTGTGTAAGCAACATGGATGTATGATGTGTGTAAGCTAGAAGGATGTATGTATGATGTGTGGAGATGTATTATGCAGGGGGATCTGGAGGTGGCGGGTGTACATATGATGTGTTTATGTAGGATGTATATGTATGTATGTATGTATTATGCATGTGTGGGAGGGGGGGGAGGAGCCAGAAGGAGGACAGAGGAGTGTGGAGGAGGACAGAGGGGTCTAGAGGAGGACAGAGGGGTCTGGAGGAGGACAGATGTGATTCAGATAAACTGAGAAGAAACTGTGTTTAACAGTATTAGTATTATTATTATGAAGGGATTATTATATTTGGAAGGTAGTGTGTGGCATATGTGAGTTATATTCAGAGGGTACAGCGTATATAGCATGGTTATTTTTGAGGGTTTATATTCAGGGGTACAGTGGGTGGCAGTGTTACATTCATGGGCACAGTGTGGCACTATTATATTTAGAGAGTACAGTGTGTGGCAGGATTGTATTCAAAGGGTACAGTATGTGGCAGTATTCAGAGAGCACAGTGTGTGGCAGTATTATATTCAGAGAGTACAGTGTGTGGCAGTATTATATTCAGGGGGTATAGTAGGAGGCAGTATTGTATTCAGGGGTACAGTGGGTGGCAGTATTATATTTTAGGGGACAGTAGGTGGCAGTATTATATGCAGGGGGTACAGTGGGTGGCAGTATTATATTCAGGGGGTACAGTGGGTGGCAGTATTTTATTCAGGAGTATAGTGTGTGGCAGTATTATATTCAGGGGGTGCAGTGGCTGGCAGTATTATATTCAGGAGGTACAGTGGATGGCAGTATTATATGCAGGAGGCACAGTGGATGGCAGTTTTATATTCAGGGGATACAGTGGTTGGCAGTATTATATTCAGGGGGTACAGTATTTAGCAGAATAATAATGATTATTTTCTTCATACAGAGGATGAGGATCTACTGACAAAGTGAGAACCTATGATGTCCGGGTGTCAGACTCTGCAGAGAAGATGGAGCTGGAAGACATCCTGACGTCTGAACCAGATGAAGAAAAGAAAAGACAACAGAGAAGACGTCACTCAGGTCACTAATATCACTGTTTATTCTCCTAACTGTCCCATCAGCTGGAGTCACTTGTCAGTTCCGCAGTGATGATGGGTGATGCTGTACCCTAATCTGTGGCTCTCCAGCTGTTGCTAACCTACAACTCCTATAATGCCTGAGGTTCTCCAGACATGATGTGAATTATAGCTTTATAACAGCTGGAGAGCAACTGGAACCAAGGTGATTGGTGGAGGTCCCAGCAGTTGGACCCCCAATAGAAAAATGGGCTGCTTATTCTTAAATGCCTGGGCCTATGCTTTGTCTGTCCGGCCCTGACTGTTTGTGACTTATATTGTTGTGCATTCTCCTATGTTCCATCAGTGCTGTAGTCACTGATATCTTTGTGCGGCCGAGAAAGGGAAAGGAAAGCAAAGAAAAGGGAAGGAGAGCAATAAAAAGTTGTCTCCTTGACTGACATCAGAATTGAAGTTTGAAGCCAATCGAATGCTTTCCTGTGATTGACTGAGATCATCAATTTAGATTACGTCAGCCAATTTGGTGCATCCAGCGCTGGCGGACTTGTGCAACTCTGGAATTAAGGTGCCTTTTTTCTAAATTTAAAGGGGATGTGGGGTGCCACTATAGTGTCAGGAATACACATTTGTGTTCCTGATTCTATAGTGTTCTTTGAATACCCTGTTGACAACTTTATTTCAGTTTTAGGAGACACATTTTTTTTTTTAATCTATACCCAATGTTTGTGTATAGCTATTTTGTAGAATAATTGAATTAGAAAAATAAGATTTCAAGAGCTGTGAATAGCGAGGTTATGATATATATTAAAGTTTGCCTTAATTTTAATATCGCCTGCTTACTTTTTTTTATCGCGCTTGGGGGGGCCTCAGATTTATTTTTCGCCTAAGGTCTCAAAAAGTCTAGAGCCGCCTCTGAATTTGATAGTCTTGGCAATGCAATTTAAACCTGAATGCATAACAGGCTCAGTGAAGCAACCAAACCAATAGATAAACAATTATGTTATTAATGAAAACCAGAAAGTGACAGATATGTGCTGCAACAGAGCCTGCGGGTGCTATAATACTTGGTGATACGTCAGCCTTGAAACAGGACAGAATAAAACGGCAATTGAGCCTGTAGATGTGAGAGGTTTGAGACAGAAACCAGCATCATACACATAAAAAGTACCATCTGAAGACGTAACAGGCATGCTAAGAAAGCAACACTGTGAAACCTAAAAACATAACAGGTATACTAGACACTCAATGATTTATAATCTGACAGCATGCCAAGTATATTAACTGAGCAATGCTGGGGAACCTGAAGACGTAACAGGTACCCACAAATGTTAACAAAGCAACCCACTTGAAGACTTGACAGGCCTGAGCATGTGAGAAATGTGACAATAACAATATTGTGACTGTCTGAAGACATGAACGACCTGTTTATATAGAAAATGTAATGATATCGCCACTAGGACCTGAGTATATGAGGAAAGTAACAGTACTGTCACGATGCCGGCTGGCAGGAGGTGGATCCTCTGTGCCAGAGAGGGATTGGCGTGGACCGTGCTAGTGGACCGGTTCTAAGTCACTACTGGTATTCACCAGAGCCCGCCGCAAAGCGGGATGGTCTTGCTGCGGCGGTAGTGACCAGGTCGTATCCACTAGCAACGGCTCAACCTCTCTGACTGCTGAAGATAGGCGTGGTACAAGGGAGTAGACAGAAGCAAGGTCGGACGTAGCAGAAGGTCGGGGCAGGCAGCAAGGATCGTAGTCAGGGGCAACGGCAGGAGGTCTGGAACACAGGCTAGGAACACACAAGGGAACGCTTTCACTAGGCACAAGGGCAACAAGATCCGGCGAGGGAGTGCAGGGGAAGTGAGGTATACATAGGGAGTGCACAGGTGAAGACACTAATTGGAACCACTGCGCCAATCAGTGGCGCAGTGGCCCTTTAAATCGCAGAGACCCGGCGCGCGCGCGCCCTAGGGAGCGGGGCCGCGCGCGCCGGGACAGGACCGAGGGAGAGCGAGTCAGGTACGGAAGCCGGGGTGCGCATCGCGAATCGCATCCCGGCTGGAGGCGGTATCGCAGCGCACCCGGTCAGTGGGTCTGACCGGGGCGCTGCCGTAGCGAGGATGTTGCGAGCGCTCCGGGGAGGAGCGGGGACCCGGAGCGCTCGGCGTAACAGTACCCCCCCCCTTGGGTCTCCCCCTCTTCTTAGAGCCTGAGAACCTGAGGACCAGACTTTTATCTAGGATATTGTCCTCAGGTTCCCAGGATCTCTCTTCAGGGCCACAGCCCTCCCAGTCCACAAAAAAAAAAGTTTTTCCTCTGACCTTTTTGGAGGCTAGTATCTCCTTTACGGGGAAGATGTCTGAAGAACCGGAGACAGGAGTAGGAGAAATACGTTTGGGAGAGAAACGGTTGATGACGAGTGGTTTAAGAAGAGAGACATGAAAGGCATTAGGAATACGAAGAGAAGGAGGAAGAAGAAGTTTGTAAGAGACAGGATTAATTTGGCACAAGATCTTGAAAGGACCAAGATAGCGTGGTCCCAATTTGTAGCTGGGAACACGGAAGCGGACATATTTAGCGGAGAGCCATACCTTGTCTCCGGGAGAAAAAATGGGGGGAGCTCTTCTTTTCTTATCAGCAAACTTCTTCATGCGTGATGAAGCCTGTAAGAGAGAATTTTGGGTCTCTTTCCATATGGTGGAAAGATCACGAGTTATTTCATCCACAGCGGGCAAACCAGAGGGCAAGGGAGTAGGGAGGGGGGGAAGAGGGTGACGGCCGTACACCACGAAAAATGGGGATTTGGAAGAAGATTCAGAGACTCTGAAGTTGTACGAGAATTCGGCCCATGGAAGAAGATCTGCCCAGTCATCCTGGCGGGAGGAAACAAAATGCCGTAAATAATCACCCAGGACCTGGTTAATTCTTTCTACTTGCCCATTGGATTGAGGATGATAAGCAGAAGAAAAGTTTAATTTAATCTTGAGTTGTTTACAGAGAGCCCTCCAGAATTTTGACACGAATTGGACGCCTCTATCCGAGACGATCTGCGTGGGCAACCCGTGAAGACGAAAAATGTGTACAAAAAATTGTTTTGCCAACTGAGGCGCTGAAGGAAGACCAGGAAGAGGAATAAAATGTGCCATCTTGGAAAATCGATCAACGACCACCCAAACAACAGTGTTGCCACGGGATGGGGGTAAGTCTGTAATAAAGTCAATACCAATCAGAGACCAAGGCTGTTCGGGGACAGGCAGAGGATGTAGAAGACCAGCAGGCTTCTGGCGAGGAGTCTTATCCCGGGCACAGACAGTACAGGCCCGCACAAAATCAACAACATCCGTTTCCAGAGTCGGCCACCAATAGAAACGAGAGATGAGTTGCAAGGATTTCTTGATGCCCGCATGGCCTGCGAGATGGGAGGAGTGACCCCATTTGAGGATTCCGAGGCGTTGGCGTGGAGAAACGAAGGTCTTCCCTGGAGGAGTTTGCCTGATGGAGGCTGGAGAAGTGGAGATCAGGCAGTCAGGAGGAATGATGTGTTGCGGAGAGAGCTCTACTTCCGAGGCATCCGAGGAACGAGAGAGAGCATCGGCCCTAATGTTCTTATCGGCAGGGCGAAAGTGAATTTCAAAATTAAACCGGGCAAAGAACAGAGACCACCTGGCCTGGCGAGGGTTCAGCCGTTGGGCAGACTGAAGATAGGAGAGATTCTTGTGATCTGTGTAAATAATAACTGGAAATTTTGATTCCTCCAGCAGATGCCTCCATTCCTAAAGTGCTAATTTAATGGCCAGTAGCTCTCGATCCCCGATGGAGTAGTTCCTCTCCGCCGGAGAGAAGGTCCTAGAAAAAAAACCACAAGTAACAGCATGACCAGAAGAATTTTTTTGTAGAAGAACTGCTCCAGCTCCTACTGAGGAGGCATCAACCTCCAATAGGAAGGGTTTAGATGGGTCAGGTCTGGAGAGCACGGGAGCAGAAGAAAAGGCAGACTTGAGCTGTTTAAAGGCGTCTTCCGCTTGAGGAGGCCATGACTTAGGATTGGCGTTCTTCTTGGTTAAAGCCACGATAGGAGCCACAATGGTGGAAAAATGTGGAATAAATTGTCTGTAATAATTGGCGAACCCCAAAAAACATTGGATAGCACGGAGTCCGGAGGGGCGTGGCCAATCTAAGACGGCAGAGAGTTTGTCTGGGTCCATTTGTAGTCCCTGGCCACAGACCAAGTATCCTAGGAAAGGAAGAGATTGACATTCAAACAGACATTTCTCCATTTTGGCATAAAGTTGGTTGTCTCGAAGTCTCTGAAGAACCATGCGGACATGCTGGCGGTGTTCTTCTAGGTTGGCAGAAAAAATCAGAATATCGTCCAGATACACAACAACACAGGAATATAAGAGATCACGAAAAATTTAATTAACAAAGTCTTGGAAGACGGCAGGGGCGTTGCACAGGCCAAAGGGCATGACCAGATACTCAAAGTGTCCATCTCTAGTGTTAAATGCCGTTTTCCATTCGTCCCCCTCCCTGATGCGGATGAGATTATAAGCACCTCTTAAGTCCAGTTTGGTAAAGATGTGGGCACCTTGGAGGCGATCAAAGAGTTCAGAGATAAGAGGTAGAGGGTAGCGGTTCTTTACCGTGATTTTATTAAGTCCGCGGTAGTCAATGCAAGGATGTAGGGAGCCATCTTTTTTGGACACAAAGAAAAATCCAGCTCCGGCAGGAGAGGAGGATTTGCGGATAAACCCCTTTTTTAAATTTTCCTGGATGTACTCAGACATAGCAAGAGTCTCTGGGGCGGACAGAGGATAAATTCTGCCCCGGGGTGGAGTAGTGCCCGGGAGGAGGTCAATAGGACAGTCATAAGGCCTGTGAGGAGGTAGAGTCTCAGCTTGTTTTTTGCAAAACACATCAGCAAAGTCCATATAGGCCTTAGGGAGACCGGTTACAGGGGGAACCACAGGGTCACGGCAGGGAGTACTGGGAACCGGTTTAAGGCAGTCCTTGAAACAAGAGGTACCCCAGCTCTTGATCTCCCCCGTGGACCAATCCAGGGTTGGGGAATGGCGTTGGAGCCACGGTAGTCCAAGGAGAATTTCGGAAGTGCAATTGGGGAGGACCAAGAACTCAATTTTTTCTTGATGAGGTCCGATGCACATTAGAAGGGGCTCCGTGCGGTAACGTATGGTACAGTCCAATCTTTCATTGTTAACACAATTGATGTAGAGGGGCCTGGCGAGACTGGTTACCGGGATGTTGAACCTGTTGATGAGAGAGGCCAAAATAAAGTTTCCTGCAGATCCGGAATCCAAGAAGGCCATAGTAGAGAAGGAGAAGGTAGATGCAGATATCCGCACAGGCACAGTAAGACGTGGAGAAGCAGAGTAGACATCAAGGACTGTCTCACTTTTGTGCGGAGTCTGCGTGCGTCTTTCCAGGCGGGGAGGACGGATAGGACAATCCTTCAGGAAGTGTTCGGTACCGGCACAGTACAGGCAGAGATTCTCCATGCGGCGTCGTGTCCTCTCTTGAGGTGTCAGGCGAGACCGGTCAACTTGCATAGCCTCCACGGCGGGAGGCACAGGAACGGATTGCAGAGGACCAGAGGAGAGAGGAGCCGGGGAGAAAAAACGCCTTGTGCGAACAAAGTCCATATCCTGGCGGAGCTCCTGACGCCTTTCGGAAAAACGCATGTCAATGCGAGTGGCAAGATGAATGAGTTCATGTAGATTAGCAGGAATTTCTCGTGCGGCCAGAACATCTTTAATGTTGCTGGATAGGCCTTTTTTAAAGGTCGCGCAGAGGGCCTCATTATTCCAGGATAGTTCAGAAGCAAGAGTACGGAATTGTATGGCGTACTCGCCAACGGAAGAATTACCCTGGACCAGGTTCAGCAGGGCAGTCTCAGCAGAGGAGGCTCGGGCAGGTTCCTCAAAGACACTACGAATTTCCGAGAAGAAGGAGTGTACAGAGGCAGTGACGGGGTCATTGCGGTCCCAGAGCGGTGTGGCCCATGACAGAGCTTTTCCAGACAGAAGGCTGACTACGAAAGCCACCTTAGACCTTTCAGTAGGAAACTGGTCCGACATCATCTCCAAGTGCAGAGAACATTGTGAAAGAAAGCCACGGCAAAACTTAGAGTCCCCATCAAATTTATCCGGCAAGGATAGTCGTAGGCCTGAAGCGGCCACTCACTGCGGAGGAGGTGCAGGAGCTGGCGGAGGAGATGATTGCTGAAGCTGTGGTAGTAGCTGCTGTAGCATCACGGTCAGTTGAGACAGCTGGTGGCCTTGTTGCGCTATCTGTTGTGACTGCTGGGCGACCACCGTGGTGAGGTCAGCGACAACTGGCAGAGGTACTTCAGCGGGATCCATGGCCGGATCTACTGTCACGATGCCGGCTGGCAGGAGGTGGATCCTCTGTGCCAGAGAGAGATTGGCGTGGACCGTGCTAGTGGACCGGTTCTAAGTCACTACTGGTATTCACCAGAGCCCGCCGCAAAGCGGGATGGTCTTGCTGCGGCGGTAGTGACCAGGTCGTATCCACTAGCAACGGCTCAACCTCTCTGACTGCTGAAGATAGGCGCGGTACAAGGGAGTAGACAGAAGCAAGGTCGGACGTAGCAGAAGGTCGGGGCAGGCAGCAAGGATCGTAGTCAGGGGCAACGGCAGGAGGTCTGGAACACAGGCTAGGAACACACAAGGGAATGCTTTCCCTAGGCACAAGGGCAACAAGATCCGGCGAGGGAGTGCAGGGGAAGTGAGGTATACATAGGGAGTGCACAGGTGAAGACACTAATTGGAACCACTGCGCCAATCAGTGGCGCAGTGGCCCTTTAAATCGCAGAGACCCGGCGCGCGCGCGCCCTAGGGAGCGGGGCCGCGCGCGCCGGGACAGGACCGAGGGAGAGCGAGTCAGGTACGGAAGCCGGGGTGCGCATCGCGAGCGGGCGCCACCCGCATCGCGAATCGCATCCCGGCTGGAGGCGGTATCGCAGCCCACCCGGTCAGTGGGTCTGACCGGGGCGCTGCCGTAGCGAGGATGTTGCGAGCGCTCCGGGGAAGAGCGGGGACCCGGAGCGCTCGGCGTAACAAGTACTGATATTGTGACTCTCTGAAAAAGTGAGGTTACTGAGTACATGAGAAATGTAACACTGATAATATCATGACTAGTGTTGCTCACGAATATTCGCAATTCGAATATTATTCGCGAATATCACATATTCGCGAATTCGCGAATTTCGCGAATATAGCGCTATATATTCGTAATTACGAACATTCGTATTTTTTTTAATTTTTTTTATTTTCACAGTACACATCACAGTGATCACCCCTCTGCTTCCAGCTTGTGTGGTGTAAATAAGGCTGTATTACTACTGTGTGAGACTGGCGTGCGAAAATTCGCATATGCGAATATTCGCGTATGCTAATTTTGTATATGCTAATATTCACATATGTTAATTTTCGCATACGCGAATCTTCGCATATGCGAAAATAAAACGAGAATATAACGAATATGCGAATATTCGCGAATATGACGAATATTCGTCCATATATTCGCGAATATTCGCGAATTCGAATATGGCCTATGCCGCTCAACACTAATCATGACTACCTAAAAAACATTATAGCCTGAGTATACCTGCAAATGCCGCACCCCTCCTGCCAGGGAAAGAGATTGGCTCCTTCTTTCTCCTAGCTGCCAGAGATGCCCAGGTGCCGCCAGCAGCTGGTGACTCCACACGTTGTCCGATGCAGCTGCTCAAACGTCCATACCAACTGGGAAACACAAACATGTCAGAGCTGCGCTGCACACCACGTGTACCCAAACTCCACTATCCTCCTCCTTTTTCAAATACTGCTGATCGGCTGGCGGGCTCTGGACAAAACATCTGCCAAAACCAAAACGCACGCAGTGCTGACATTGCCGGTGAGTGAGATTCCACGGTGTAAAAGAGGGGACAATGCCCATCCTACAAATACAGGCATAATTAATCAGCTTTAAAACATTACCAGTATACATACTCTTTGTGGTCCCTAAATTTGATTGCCCCTTTAATTTACTTTTAACAATTTCAATTTTTTAAACACACATTTTTCTTGGTATAAGTTCATACACATATTTACTTCATTTGATCTTATCACAAATTCCTTGACCTTTATCAATTTTTCATATTGCCAAATTGTTATACAATGGTCATAATCAACCAACACCATTTTTGGCTATGTGCCTGTTTTCCTGGGCTCACAGCATAGTTGAGTGATTTTTTCATTTGTCTTATGTCTTCACATTCAAGATATTATTAATTATTATTCTTTATTTCATCTTGTTGTCATATTTCTTCTATTAATTAACAAAAACTTGGCATACTTGCATTTTTCATTTTTTTATTAATTTTTTTTAAACTTTTTATTAAATCACTTTTTTTTTTTACATATACATATATTTCATCACAGTTTTTACTATAAAGGATCACATCTCTATTATTTTCATTATTTTATCTTTCCATGTCCCATTTCCTTGTCTTTATTTCTAGATTTTATTTTAATAATATATGGAGATCTTTTTCCCGTTCTTCTGCCACACCACCAGAAGTCAGTAGCATACATTTTACAAAGTACCAGAAATTATGCAATGATGTGGAGTGTGTACACATGTTCAGAGTAATGTGGAGTAGCTTCATATGCCATATAGTCACTATACTACTATATCATCATAGTTATACCACAAATACAAAAGGAGTCATTTAAGTAGAATATAAAATATATATAATTTTATTGGTTGTATTAAAAACATATAGTTCATAAAACATAAAAGAAGGGGAGGATTACAACTACTGGGGGAGACTAGACAAAAAGGGCGACACTACCTGCTTGCGCATAATACATTAACACAAAGATGAAGTGCATGACTGGTGGACAAATATAAAGTGCATAATAGGGGCTATTACAGCTTCCATAGAGTGCATAATCATGTCTAAGAACCAGCATACATACCAAAGAACTATAGAAAAACAATACAGCATCTGACCCAAGCAGGAGTGACATCACTCCTGCTTGGGTCAGCTGCTGTATTGTTTTTCTATAGTTCTCTGGTATGTATGCTGGTTCTTAGACCTGATTATGCACTCTATGGAAGCTGTAATAGCCCCTATTATGCACTTTATATTTGTCCACCAGTCATGCACTTCATCTTTGTGTTAATGTATTATGCGCAAGCAGGTAGTGTCGCCCCTTTTGTCTAGTCTCCCCCAGTAGTTGTAATCCTCCCCTTCTTTTATGTTTTATGAACTATATGTTTTTAATACAATCAATAAAATTATATATATTTTATATTCTACTTAAATGACTCCTTTTGTATTTGTGGTATAACTAATTATATGGAGATCATATATGAAGCCGCAGTCACTTTAGTGCCATTATTTTTCAGAGATCTATGATATCCTAATTATATAGCACAGGCACTATTGTTTGTATGCTGCTGATTGCGTTTACTATATCATCATGCACAGGTATTTTGTGTCCTATTTAAATTAAAGGGGTATTCCAGGAAAAAACTTTTTTTTATATGTCAACTGGCTCCAGAAAGTTAAACAGATTTATAAATTAAATCGAAAAAAAATTGGGGTATGTGCAGCTCACAATATAAATTAATCGAGGCTAAATGGAAAGTATTTACACCAAAAGAAATACTAGTACAAAATGATATATAAGGAAAAAAAGGGGGGGGTACCAAATGCCTCTAGACTAATACCATAAAATGGTACATGATGATGGAATTACAGAAAAAATAATAAATCGGACTGTGCTTCACTTTAAATGATGTACAAATTTAATATAAAAAATACAAATAAGACATAAAATATAATGCAAATCTAATACATAAATGCCTCCTACCACAGGGCCCTTGTGGGGAGGTATGATATTTGAATACAAAGCATATATTAAAATTTTTTTTAAAATATAGCATGTGAATTACGTTCTACCGCTATCCCAGTATATTGCAAACCGACATAGTGTACTTTTGTGCGGTACACTCCGTTCTCATGTGATTTAGAACAGTTCACAAAGTGATATAATTACCAACTCCTAAGGGTGGTTTTGGCTGGACGTCCGAGGGATGGATATATGAGGGCTGTGTCCAGCGCTAGCGTGCGCTTACGGTGACGGGCCCGGATGCCACAGGCCAAAAAGGTCACCGGTCTCGGAGTAATTGCAGGCTCGATGGCAGATGTAGTGGAGGCTGTGTCCAGCGCTGGCATGCGCTTGCGGTGACGGGCCCGGTTGCCGCAGGCCGAAGAGAAGTCACCGGTCACGGAGTGGCTCCGGAGATGGAGATATACTCGGAGATAGATGGATCTTGCTCCGGAAACAAGGAAAGGAAAGCCTCGTGGAAAATCTCTCGGCGTCTGGTGGAATGGCGGATGAATTACAGCCAGGTGTAAAATCAGCAGATGATGGAGTTGTGTCGGAGGTAAATGATGGCGGTTTGTGGATTGCGGTAGTTATGCGATAAATATTTCTTTCTCTAGACGCGTTTCAGGGTACTCTATATATGACCCTTTCCTCAGTAGAGATATCTTTAACAGTGAAGCTCAAAGTCCTTTTATACATGTTGCCTGTCTAATTGTTACAGGTGTGTTTCTGTTTAGATCTTCCGCAAATAGTGGAATGGAATGGGAAACATGGGGTTGTTTCATCTTGATAAAGCAGTGTTCACATTTAGAATCAATATGTATGCGTTCTTATTTGAATATAGTATTATATATATTGTAAACATTGGAATGGTACATATAGCATACAGTAAGATGTACAGATAAAGTGTATAATACTGAGATAGAGATATTAACAAAAATGAAAATAAATAAAAATAAAAATAAAAATAATAATAATAATAAATGTAAAAATAAATAAATAAATAAAGAATGATAAATGTAAAAATAATAAGGATGATAATATAAAAAATATAATATAGAAGTAAAAATAAATGAAAATAAAAATAAGATTAGAAATAAAATAGAAAAATACAAAAAATGAGGTACTAAATAAAAAGATATAAAATAAATAAATATAAAATAGGTGCAAAAGTAAAATAGAATGCTATAGATTTACATGGAAATAATTAGTGTACAAGAAGGCTGAAGGATGGCCAGTCACGCAGAACAAAGATAGAGTGGGTCCGACCCCTCCATAAATTACTTCAATTAAAAAATCTTAATCCTTTCAGTACTTATGAGCTTCTGAAGTTAAGGATGTTCTTTTCTATCTAAGTGCTCTCTGATGACACGTGTCTCCGGAAACGCCCAGTTTAGAAGAGGTTTGCTATGGTGATTTGCTTCTAAAATGGGAGGTTCCCGAGACAGGTGTCATCAGAGAGCACTTAGACAGAAAAGAACAACATTAACTTCAGAAGCTCATAAGTACTGAAAGGATTAAGATTTTTTAATAGAAATAATTTACAAATCTGTTTAACTTTCTGGAGCCAGTTGATATATTAAAAAAAGTTTTTTCCTGGATTACCACTTTAATGCATGAAGTTTCTGTTTCTACCTGGCTACTGGGAGCATCTCTTAGAGATAAATGAAACTGACACAAAGCTGACTTGGAACTAACTTTGTATTGCATGGGGGGGAAAACCACCAGGCTTAGCATATCAAACAGTATTGTTTAACCTCTTAAGGACCCAGGGTGTATGGATACGCCCTCACACCCTGGGCCTTAAGGACCCAGGGCGTATCGATACGCCCTAGTGTTTTCCGGTCTCCGCCGCTCGCCGGGCAGAGATCGGAACGGCATGCCTACTGATATCGTTCAGTAGGCATGCCGTGCAAATGCCTAGGGGGGTCCCGGGACCCCCACACGTCGGCGATCGGCGCAGATCGCTAACGAATTCACGTCCGCGATCTGCGACGATTCCGGTTATTCGGGTCACTTGTGACCCGATGACCCGGAAAAGGAAGGTGATCAGAGGTGTAGGATACACCGCCAATCACCTCCTGTTGCTGGGGAGCGGTGACAATACTGTCACCGCCCCAGCAACGCTGCTATTGGCCGGCGATCGTCGGCCAATAGCAGTGCAGCAGAGGAGGGGTTAACGGTCCCCTCACGCAGCTTTTCCCGCTAGCTGAGTTCAGTCAGCGGGCAGAGCTGTGTGAAGAGGACCGGGATGCCCCCCTCGGAGTGCCAGAGCCCCCTCAGAATGAAGAGGAGCCCCTAGATCAGGGTCAGCTTGTTGCAGGGAAAGGTAGGGTAAAACAAAAGAGAAAGTAAAAGTAAAAAAAAAAAGTAACCCTGACCCCCTAATAGGTCCCCAAGGGTCCGCCGTCACCTGATCCGTGTGACCCCGGGCCCTATTAGGGGTTCAGGGCGCTGCTTGTGCCACCACTTTTTTTTTTCTGGAATGGGAATGGTACATATAGCATACAGAAGCACCACACACTACATACTTCCCTGCCCCCCCCTCTCGCCCCCCCCCGCACACACACCCTCCCCACCCCGCCACCGTCCCACCCCCGCCACTATAGAAAAAAGGCGATGGCCCGCCGGGCATTTTCGGTAGCGGAGGCTTACGCTTTTTTAGCCTCCGACTCGGAATCTGCCAGTGAGGACGATGAAGATCCAACATTTTTGTGTTCTTCATCGCCCTCCTCATCATCTAGTAGTGATGATGAGTCCCCTGTACGGCGGCGGAGACGCCGCCAGGCGAGGCCACGCACCCCCCATGAGAGTGACCCAGTGGCCGACACTAGTACGTGTGGCAATGACGCTCGTAATAGGAGTCCGGCCCCCCAGACAAGTGCACCGGAGCCCCCTTCCGGTGACCCTGTCTGGAGCCCCCCAGAGGGTTATCAGCCACTGATTCCTGAGTATGTTTGCGACTCAGGAATCCGGATTGACACGGCTGGGTTCACTGATCTGGACTTTTTAAAGTTTTTTTTCAGTGACAGCCTGGTTAATCTAATGGTGGAGCAAACGAACTTGTATGCCGAGCAGTTCATTGCCCACCACCCCGATTCCTTTTTGGCCAGGTCCAATGAATGGCGCGCCATTGATGCAGCGGAAATGAGGACATTTTGGGGCCTCACGCTGCATATGGGCCTGGACAAAAAAACAAGTGTCCGTCATTACTGGAGCGGAGACGTCCTCTACCAGACCCCGCTGTACAGTATGGCGATGACACGGAAGCGGTACGAGGCGATTCAGAAATGCCTGCATTATGCAGATAATGAGGCATGTCTGCCCCGAGGTGATCCCACCTATGACTGGCTTTACAAAGTGAGGCCGGTCATCGATCACTTTGGGGCCAAATTTTTGGAGGCCTATGTACCGCTCAGGGACCTCTCGGTTGATGAGTCTCTCATCAGTTTTAAGGGGAGACTCAGTTTCCGCCAGTATATTCCCTCGAAGCGGGCGCGGTATGGCGTGAAGCTCTATAAACTCTGCGAGAGTACCTCCGGGTACAATTGCAAGTTTAGAGTGTATGAGGGACGAGATTCCCGTATTGAACCCCCAGAATGTCCCCCCACTCTGGGTGTTAGCGGGAAAATCGTTTGGGATCTTATGCACGCATTGCTGGATAAGGGTTTCCATGTGTACGTGGACAACTTTTATACCAGCATCCCTCTCTTCACATCCCTTGCCGCCAGATCCACGTCCGCTTGTGGGACCGTGCGGAAGAACCAGAGAGGCCTCCCTCTAAATTTTGTTAAGACGCCTATTCCCAAGGGTGAGTCCCGTGCCCTCACCCATGATAACGTGTTGTTGGTCCGGTATAAGGATAAGAGGGATGTCCTCATACTCACCACTATTCATGGGAACGGCAGCACCCCTGTCCCTGTGCGAGGTACCGTGGGACCGGTCCTCAAGCCCGATTGTATTCTGGACTACAATCGGTATATGGGGGGAGTTTATCTCTCAGATCAAGTCCTCAAGCCATATAACGCCATGCGGAAAACACGGGCATGGTACAAAAAAGTTGCGGTCTACATGGTACAGGTTGCCATGTACAACACTTTTGTACTATCCCAGTACGCTGGCAGCACAGAGACATTCCTCCAGTACCAAGAAGAAGTTCTAAGGTTCCTGATCTTTGCTGACCGGGAAAGGTCAGGCCGGACTTCCCAAGGGTCTGGAGTTATAGGCGCCAGAAAAAATGCAGAGTGTGTCGCAGGAAGGGTAGACGGAAGGACACCACGTATCAGTACGACACTTGCCCAGATAATCCAGGCCTCTGCATAGGCTGCTTCAAGGAGTATTACACTTCCATGGAGCACTACATTTTCCATTTTCATTTTAATTTTCCATAATTTGACCAATGTTCAGAAGCAAACAGAAGGTAGATATCCCGGATCAATCCCTGGTCTGGATGCTGGGCACGGAGTGGGTGTGGACCTCACCCGGATAAATCACGAAGAAAGAGAAGGACTCCAGCTCAGCACAGGAAGATACGACTTTATTCACATCAACGAGGCAACAGGTAACAGGGAGGAAGTGACGCCTTTCGGCCAGGTGCTGGCCTTAGTCGTACAATAATTAGAAGTTCTAAAAACCCTTATATATGGTTCCGAGAGTGAAGGGAGGTGCTCAGGGACATATAATCACCGGCAAACTCTCATTCACGATCAGAGCCATTCACATAGGAAAAGATGCAAAAAAAATATACAAAAGAGTGTACATGTTCATGTCATAGTATAAACAAATAGTTAAAGGAAAAACATTTATTATATTATTTAAAATATATGAAAAAGTACACAATAAATAGAAATATTGTTAGTATACTTGTGAGCAAGATAGTAAATGCGCATGAAAAACTTAGCAATACATGCAATAGCTCACGGAAGTATAAAAATGGATATAAAAATGAGTGCGTTTTTCAATGTCCATGTGAACAGCGGTATACAAAAATATATATTATTTATGATAAGAAAAGAATAAATAAATATACCACCGTGCACATGGACATATAGAAGGAATTGCAGAAAGTTTGACTGGATATAGCAACAATTAATACAATATATAGAATTATTCTCTCATAAACTGAGATGAGCAAGAGAGGTTATATATGAAAAAGAGAAAGACAAAAAACAACAACAACAGGTATAACCGCAAATTTTTAGAAAAAGCCATTACAATATCAATAGAAATATATTGTTTGTAAGATTAAATTCAGACCATAAATATTGATACTGTACTATATTAATAATGTAAAATTACATCCAACCTTTTATTAAGACCATTGGGGACCCTTGTGTCTAATTTTAGAATCCAATATATTTCCCTATCCATAAGTTTTTTTCTATGGTCTCCTCCTCTTTTTGGACAGAACACTCTTTCAATTCCCTGTAATTTTATATTCGACCAGTTTCCAGCATGACATTCTGCAATGTGTTTTGAAATCATAGAGACATTCCTACTGTTAAAATGCGGAATGTCCGAAAGATGTTTTCTGATTCGTGTTTTCAGTGTGTTCGTAGTGCACCCTACGTACTGCACCAGGGGCGGACACAGACAACAGAGGGCCCCTGTGCAAAGAATGTGGCTGGGCCCCCCCCCCCAAAAAAAAAAAGTAATATGCCATAAAATTGCACTGCAACTCACATTAATCTGCGTTAGGTAGGCAGCAGTTCCCCCACATTAGGTAGCATAGTTTCCTCACATTATGTAGCATATATTCCCCACATTAGGTAGCATTGCATAATTTCCCCACATTAGGTAGCGTAGCATATATTCCCCACATTAGGTAGCATAGCATATATTCCCCACATTAGGTAGCATAGATTCCCCACCTAAGGTAGTGTAGGATAACCCCAACAAACAAACACACACACACACTCTCACTCACCCACACACTCTTACCTTGCCTGCACTACTTACATCTGCCTGAGAGGACTTCCTGGCAGAGGTGCGCACTATAAGTGACGTTATCGAACGCTCTGCGCTGGACGTCAGCGTCCAGGTGCTTGCGATGACGTCACTCACCGCACGCACCTCAGTCAGGAAGTCCCCATGGGCAGATGTAAGTAGCAGTTTAGTGACTGGGCAAGACTGGTTTCCCTGTCATATGTGCACTGGCAGGGCTGCCATCAGAAATTTCGGGGCCCCTTACACAACTCAAGGCCTGAGACCCCCACCGATCACCTTGGTTGAAGTGGTTCTCCAGCTGTTGGAAAGCTAAAACTCCCATCATGTCTGAAGAGCCTCTGGCAATGGGAGTTGTAGTTTTGTAACAGCTGAAGAGACACAGATTGGACACAGTTTTACCCATCATCACTGCAGAACTTACAAGTGACTACAGCTCTGATGGGACAGTCATAAGAACACACAATGATGTCAGTGACCTGAGTGACGTCTTCTGACTTAAGTGATATCTTCTCTGTAATCTTTTCTTCTTCATCTCGTCCAGAGACCAGGTCTTCCTCCAGCTCCATCTTCTCTGCAGAGTCTGACATCCGGACATCATTGGCCCCTCACTTTGTCAGCAGATCCTCATCCTCTGCATGAAGACAATAATCATTATAACCTTGCCAGAAAGTGTAACCTAAATAAAATACTGCCCCACACTGTACCCTGAATATAATCCTGCCACACACTGTACCCTGAATATAATCCTGCCACACACTGTACCCTGAATATAATACTGCCACACACTGTACCCTGAATATAATACTGCCACACACTGTACCCTGAATATAATACTGACACACACTGTACCATGAATAGAATACTGCCATACACTGTACCCACTAAATATAATACTGCTATTCACTGTACCTACTAAATATAATACTGCCCCACACTGTACCCTAAATATAATACTGCCAGACACTGTAACCTGAATATAATACTGCTGTACACTGTACCCACTAAATATAATACTGCCATACACTGTATCCACTAAATATAATCCTGCCACACACTGTAACCTGAATATAATACTGCCACACACTGTACCCTGAATATAATACTGCTATACACTGTACCCTGAATATAATAATGCTATACACTGTACCCTGAATATAATACTGCTATACACTGTGCCCACTAAATATAATCCTGCCACACACCGTACCCTGAATATAATACTGCTATACACTGTACCCTGAATATAATACTGCTATACACTGTGCCCACTAAATATAATCCTGCCACACACCGTACTCTGAATATAATACTGCTATACACTGTACCCTGAATATAATACTGCTATACACTGTACTCACTAAATATAATCCTGCCACACACTGTACCCTGAATATAATACTGCTATACACTGTACCCACTAAATATTATCCTGCCACACACTATACCCACTAAATATAATACCTCTTATCCTCTGTGTCCTCATCATTCCTCATCACCCCCATAATCCCTGCCAAACCTCTCCTCAACACTACTATAACCACCCCCGCACCTCTCCTCATCGCTACTATAACCCCCTGCACCTCTCCTCATCACTACTATAACCCCCCCGCACCTCTCCTCATCACTATTATAACCCCCCGCACCTCTCCTCATCACTACTATAACCCCCCCACACCTCTCCTCATCACTACTATAACCCCCGCACCTCTCCTCATCACTACTATAACCCCCCGCACCTCTCCTCATCACTACTATAACCCCCCGCACCTCTCCTCATCACTACTATAACCCCCCACACCTCTCCTCATCACTACTATAACCCCCCCGCACCTCTCCTCATCACTACTATAACCCCCCCTGCATCTCTCACCACCCCCATAACACCCCCCTGCACCTCTCTTCACCCCCATAACACCCTCCTGCACCTCTTATCACCCCCATAACCCCCCCTGCACCTCTCATCACCCCATAACACCCCCCCTCTCATCACCCCCATAACACCCCCTGCATCTCTCATCACCCCCATAACACCCCCTGCACCTCTCATCACCCCCATAACCCCCCCCTGCACCTCTCATCACCCCATGACACCCCCCCTCTCATCACCCCCATAACACCCCCTGCATCTCTCCTCACCCCCATAACACCCCCTGCACCTCTCATCACTCCCATAACCCCCCTGCATCTCTCATCACCCCCATAACCCCCCTGCATCTCTCATCACTCCCATAACCCCCCTGCATCTCTCATCACCCCCATAACCCCCCCTGCATCTCTCATCACCCCCATAACCCCCCTGCATCTCTCATCACCCCCATAACCCCCCCTCTCATCACCCCCATAACCCCCTGAACCTCTCATCACCCCCATAACCTCCCATCACCCCCATAACACCCCCCTGCACCTCTCATCACCCCCATAACACCCCCCTGCACCTCTCATCACCCCCATAACCCCCCTGCACCTCTCATCACCCCCATAACCCCCCTGCACCTCTCATCACCCCCATAACACCCCCCTGCACCTCTCATCACCCCCATAACACCCCCCTGCACCTCTCATTACCCCCCATAACCCCCCTCTCATCACCCCTATAACACCCCAAGCACCTGTTCCCCTGCACCTCTCATCACCATTGTAGTCTGCAAACAACATAGCCCCCATCCAACCCCCCCCCCCCCCCCGTTCACTTACCCTGCCGGGGTTCGGTGCAGCTGCTGCTCCTGTCACAGTGTTCCACTGCACGGGGAGGATCCGTCGGGAGGCTGCTGGACTGGAGATCGCGCCGGGACAGGTCAGGTGACTGGAGTAGACGTGCGTGCCTGCGCGGGGCACGTCGACTCCCATCAGCCCCTGGCCTGTCCGGCCCTGCCGTACTTCTTAAGGGGCCTGCGCCCTAGAAAGAGCGGGCCTCATAGTCCTGCGGGCCCCCCAGACTATGAGGCCCGGTCATAGTTCTGACAGGTTCCCAGCCAGGAGTCAGTGAGTGACAGTCGCAGTCACTCACTGACTAGCCGGAAAAAAAAAGTACAGGGACGTCCGGGCCTCCCTGGAGCTCCGGGCCCCACACAAGTGTATGGGTTTACCCCCTGATGGTGGCCCTGTGCACTGGGTCCAATGGTAGGACCGGCCCAGCGTGTGAGGGCGGGCCCCCTCACACGCTGGGCCCCTGTGCAGCTGAACCTGCTGCACAGGCGATATGTCCGCCCCTGTACTGCACCATACAAGACTCGCAAGTGAATAAATAAACAACATATTTCGTATTACAATTGATATATTGTTTTATCTGAAAAGAGTCTTGATTGGTGCAGGACACAAAGGTGGAGGAAGACAATATAACTTCACAGCACCTGCATTTTCTGTGGCCGCACTTGTAAGTGCCTTTATATTCCAACCATGTTGGGTTGGACTGTGGTTTTTCAGAAAATAGACTAGGGGACAATCTTTGTCCCAGAGTGGGTGCTCTACGAGCCACGCAACCGTAACCTCCTATTAAAGCGGGTGCAACCGTCGGATCCGCAAGTATGATGGGCATGTATTTGTTAATAATTTTACAAATAGATTTATATTGCATACTATAGGATGTACAAAAAATTACTTTTCGATCCATTGTATATTTGGATTTGGGAGATTTTTTGCAACTGGAAAAAATCATATTTTTTCTATTTTTATTAAGGGCTGAGTTATATGCTCTGTCTATGTTCCACCTTGGATACCCTCTCTGTAGTAAATGGTTTTGAATGTTATGTGCCTCATGTTCGAAGTGTTCCACTTTAGTACAGTTCCTTCTGGCTCGTGTCATCTCCCCATGGGTATATTGTTAACCACATGGGGAGGATGACACGAGTCTGCGTGAAGGATGGAGTTCACAGCAGTATCTTTTCTATATGTTTTAGTGTATATAGAACATGACTGGGTATCACCCACCAACTGTAGATCCAAAAAGGCAATCTCAGTTATGTGATGGTGAACTGTAAAGACCAAACCCGAGGAGTTATTATTAAGGAATTCTGTAAATCCCTGTATGGCCGCCACATCCGACCCCCAGATAAACAAGAGGTCGTCAATGTAGCGGCCATACCATGAGATGCACTTGGCATAGGGATTATGGGGAGCGAAGAGATTCTCCCTCTCCCACCAACACATATAGATGTTGGCGAGAGAGGGAGAGAACTTCGCCCCCATCGAAGCTCCAGTGGTCTGCAGGTAGTATCGGTCATTAAACATGAAATAATTATGAGAAAGAAGAAATTCAACTACCATGACAAGATACTCCTGTAGACCACTGGAATAAGATGTAAAGCTGGAAAGGAACCACCGCAAAGCTATGACTGCCAAATTATGGGGTATGATAGAATATAGTGCAGTAACGTCTGCGGTGATCCACATGTGACACTCTTGCCACACAAAACCCTCAAATGCTGTTAGGACATACTGTGTGTCCTTAATGTAACCAGGCATGTGGGAAATATAGGGCTGCAGCATATTGTCAGTCCAGGCACATAGTCTCTCATTGAGAGACCCTATGCCCGCTACAATCGGTCTCATCTGAGGTGGGAAACAGTTTTTGTGAATTTTGGGCAAAGAGTGGAATGTAGTCACAATAGGATGTTCAGGAATTAAATAATCAGCAACCTTCTGCGAAAAAACTCCACTTCGGACCCCTAACTGAACCAATCTACAGTTGGTGGGTGATACTCAGTCACGTTCTATATACACTAAAACATATAGAAAAGATACTGCTGTGAACTCCATCCTTCACGCAGACTTGTGTCATCCTCCCCATGTGGTTAACAATATACCCATGGGGGAGATGACACGAGCCAGAAGGAACTGTACTAAAGTGGAACACTTCGAACATGAGGCACATAACATTCAAAACCGTTTACTACAGAGAGGGTATCCAAGGTGGAACATAGACAGAGCATATAACTCAGCCCTTAATAAAAATAGAAAAAATATGATTTTTTCCAGTGGCAAAAAATCTCCCAAATCCGAATATACAATGGATCGAAAAGTAATTTTTTCTACATCCTATAGTATGCAATATAAATCTATTTGTAAAATTATTAACAAATACATGCCCATCATACTTGCGGATCCGATGGTTGCACCCGCTTTAATAGGAGGTTACGGTTGTGTGGCTCGTAGAGCACCCACTCTGGGACAAAGATTGTCCCCTAGTCTATTTTCTGAAAAACCACAGTCCAACCCAACATGGTTGGAATATAAAGGCACTTACAAATGCGGCCACAGAAAATGCAGGTGCTGTGAAGTTATATCGTCTTCCTCCACCTTTGTGTCCTGCACCAATCAAGACTCTTTTCAGATAAAACAATATATCAATTGTAATACGAAATATGTCGTTTATTTATTCACTTGTGAGTCTTGTAGGGTGCAGTACGTAGGGTGCACCACGAATACACTGAAAACACGAATCAGAAAACATCTTTCGGACATTCCGCATTTTAACAGTAGGAATGTCTCTATGATTTCAAAACACATTGCAGAATGTCATGCTGGAAACTGGTCGAATATCAAATACAGGGAATTGAAAGAGTGTTCTGTCCAAAAAGAGGAGGAGACCATAGAAAAAAACTTATGGATAGGGAAATATATTGGATTCTAAAATTAGACACAAGGGTCCCCAATGGTCTTAATAAAAGGTTGGATGTAATTTTACATTATTAATATAGTACAGTATCAATATTTACGGTCTGAATTTAATCTTACATACCATATATTTCTATTGATATTGTAATGGCTTTTTCTAAAAATTTGCGGTTATACTTGTTGTTGTTGTTGTTTTTGTCTTTCTCTTTTTCATATATAACCTCTCTTGCTCATCTCAGTTTATGAGAGAATAATTCTATATATTGTATTAATTGTTGCTATATCCAGTCAAACTTTCTGCAATTCCTTCTATATGTCCATGTGCACAGTGGTTTATTTATTTATTCTTTTCTTATCATAAATAATATATATTTTTGTATACCGCTGTTCACATGGACATTGAAAAACGCACTCATTTTTATATCCATTTTTATACTTCCGTGAGCTAATGTAAGTATTGCTAAGTTTTTCATGAGCATTTACTATCTTGCTCACAAGTATACTAACAATATTTCTATATATTGTGTACTTTTTCATATATTTTAAATAATATAATAAATGTTTTTCCTTTAACTATTTGTTTATACTATGACATGAACATGTACACTCTTTTATATTTTTTTTGCGTCTTTTCCTATGTGAATGGCTCCGATCGTGAATGAGAGTTTGCCGGTGATTATATGTCCCTGAGCACCTGCCTTCACTCTCAGAACCATATATAAGGGTTCTTAGAACTTCTAATTATTGCACGACTAAGGCCAGCACCTGGCCGAAACGCGTCACTTCCTCCCTGTTACCTGTTGCCTCGTTGATGTGAATAAAGCCGTATATTCCTGAGCTGAGCTGGAGTCCTTCTCTTTCTTCGTGATAATTTGACCAATGTACCAAGTCCAGAGTACATTCAAAATTGTTAACCCCATAAATCACTAAATTGCCCAAAAAATCTGAAAAAAATCCTGATAAGACCTCTGGGGGTGTTTTTTCAGAAATGGGTCATAGGTCACTGAGTCACTATCATCGGGGACTTTTTATGTTGCCTCAAATGCGCAGCGCTCTCTCTCCACCTGAGCGGGTGCGTATTTGAGGCAACAGGTTAGGGACGGCCACACACATCACATTCCCAGAATGATGGTTCAGAGCATAGGGTTTGGGGCGGGCATATTTTTTTTTCGTTTTGGCTATGCTCTGGGTCATCATTCTGGGAACATATCCTGTTTTATTATTTTATGATTTATAGTTTTCTGGCCCACTGTACCCCATATTACGGGCCTCTGTACCCCACCTGTCTACCCCAGTTACGGCCCGTTGTCCCCCATAGTGTTCCCCTATTTTAGGGCTCAGTGCTCCCCCCCATTAACGCTCCTTGAGGGGGGGTCCCACATCCTGGCTGCTATAATAAGCTCAAGGCTCGTGACTGACCTCCCACTCCAAGACCTGCTGTGCACCCACGGAGCAAAAATCATCAGAAATTAAGGTATGTCCTTACTCCCAAAAAATGTATTTACAAATTTTGGGGGGTCTTTTCTGCTATTAACCCTTGTAAAAATGTAAAATTTTGGAAAAAAAACACATTTTAGTGAAAAAAAATATGTTTTAACATATGCAAAAGTCGTGAAACCCCTATGGGGTATTAAGGCTTACTTTACCCCTTGTTACGTTCCTCAAGGGGTCGAGTTACCAAAATAGTATGCCATGTGTTTTTTTTTTTTGCTGTCCTGGCACCATAGGGGATTCCTAAATGCGACATGTCCCCCCCATTTCAGCAGTTTGCAAATGTGACTCCTTCTCTTCTGAGCATTGTAGCACCCCTGCAGTACACTTCAAGTCCACTTATGGGGTACCTTCATACTCAGAAGAGATGGGGTTACAAATTTTGGGGGGTCTTTTCTGCTATTAACCCTTGCAAAAATGTGACACATTTTAGTGAATTTTTTTTTTTTACATATGCAAAAGTCGTGAAACCCCTGTGGGGTATTAAGGCTCACTTAATTCCTTGTTACGTTCCTCAAGGGGTCTAGTTTCCAAAATGGTATGCCATGTGGGTTTTTCTTGCTGTCCTGGCACCATAGGGGCTTCCTAAATGCGACATGCCCCCCGAGCAAAATTTGTCCTCAAAAAGCCAAATATGACTCCTTCTCTTCTGAGCATTGTAGTTCGCCCATAGTGCACTTCAGGTCCACTTATGGGGTACCTCCATACTCGGAAGAGATGGGGTTACAAATTTTGGGGGTCTTTTCTGCTATTAACCCTTGCAAAAAATGTGAAATTTGGGGGGAAGCACACATTTTAGTGAAAAAAAAATAAAACATTTTTACATATGCAAAAGTCGTGAAACCCCTGTGGGGTATTAAGGCTCACTTAATTCCTTGTTACGTTCCTCAAGGGGTCTAGTTTCCAAAATGGTATGTCATGTGGGTTTTTCTTGCTGTCCTGGCACCATAGGGGCTTCCTAAATGCAACATGCCCCCCGAGCAAAATTTGCTCTCAAAAAGCCAAATATTACTCCTTCTCTTCCGAGCATTGTAGTTCGCCCATAGTGCACTTCAGGTCCACTTATGGGGTACCTCCATATTCGGAAGAGATGGGGTTACAAATTTTGGGGGGTCTTTTCTGATATTAACCCTTGCAAAAATTTGAAATTTGGGGGGAAACACACATTTTAGTGAAAAAATTATAATATTTTTTACATATGCAAAAGTCGTGAAACCCCTGTGGGGTATTAAGGCTCACTCAATTCCTTGTTACGTTCCTCAAGGGGTCTAGTTTCCAAAATAGTATGCCATGTGGGTTTTTCTTGCTGTCCTGGCACCATAGGGGCTTCCTAAATGCGACATGCCCCCCGAGCAAAATTTGCTCTCAAAAAGCCAAATATTACTCCTTCTCTTCTGAGCATTGTAGTTCGCCCATAGTGCACTTCAGGGCCACTTATGGGGTACCTCTATACTCAGAAGAGATGGAGTTACAAATTTTGGGGGGGTCTTTTCTGCTATTAACCCTTGCAAAATGTGAAATTTGGGGGGAAACACACATTTTAGTGAGAAAAAATTTATTTTTTACATATGCAAAAGTCGTGAAACCCCTGTGGGGTATTAAGGCTCACTTAATTCCTTGTTACGTTCCTCAAGGGGTCTAGTTTCCAAAATGGTATGGCATGTGTTTTTTTTTAGCTGTTCTGGCACCATAGGGGCTTCCTAAATGCAACATGCCCCCAAAAAAACATTTCAGAAAAGCGTACTCTCCAAAATCCCCTTGTCGCTCCTTTCCTTCTGAGCCCTCTACTGCGCCCGCCGAACAATTTACATGGACATATGAGGTATGTGCTTACTCGAGAGAAATTGGGCTACAAAGACAAGTATACATTTTCTCCTTTTACCCCTTGTAAAAATTCAAAAATTGGATCTACAAGAACATGCGAGTGTAAAAAATGAAGATTGTGAATATTCTCCTTCACTTTGCTGCTATTCCTGTGAAACACCTAAAGGGTTAAAATGCTGACTGAATGTCATTTTGAATACTTTGGGGGGTGAAGTTTTTATAATGGGGTCATTTGTGGGGTATGTCTAATATGAAGACGCTTCAAATCCACTTCAAACCTGAACTGGTCCATTAAAAATTGTGAGTGAAAATTTTGTGAAAAATTGGAAAATTGATGCTGAACTTTGAAGCCCTCTGGTGTCTTTCAAAAATAAAAACTCATCAATTTTATGATGCCAACATAAAGTAGACATATTGTATATGTGAATAAAAAAATTTTTTTATTTGAAATATCCATTTTCCTTACAGGCAGAGAGCTTCAAAGTTAGAAAAATGCTAAATTTTCCAATTTTTCATCAAATTTTGGGATTTTTCACCATGAAAGGGTGCAAGTTACCACAAAATGTTACCACTATGTTAAAGTAGAATATGTCACGAAAAAACAATCTCGGAATCAGAATGATAACTAAAAGCATTCCAGAGTTATTAATGTTTAAAGTGACAGTGGTGAGAGGGGCGTGGTCTGGCTGCCAGAGTGGATGGCTGCATAGCATAGGAGCTCCGATCCTGTAGCCCGAAAAAGCAACTAAACAAGCGGTCACCACGATCTTTTTTGGTTCAAAGAGTGGGGAACCATCACCCAGCATGTCCGGCCGCAGAAAAAGGATCGCACGACAAGGGACTCTAGCTAAATTCAGCTTCACTAGAAGCAAGCAGAGGGAGCAAGATGGCGCCGACTCCGGGACATTCGCAGCAACATCGCGGCCCCGCTCTCCGGACCCACCTCGCACACAGGTTGAACTGCCTCCCCGCAGATCTACGTCAGACCCGGCGCTGCACAGCTCCTTGGCAGCAAAGAACGGGGAGAGGAACCACACAGAGGATGGTGGCCGCGAAAGTCCGGCGCTCCGTTCGGGGAGCCTGCATGGAAGAGGAGCGGGGCCTGCACTGCTGGATCCGGCCTCCCCTCCTCCAGCTGCGACACCAGAACTTGGCTCATCGCAGGAGGCAGCTTCCACATCACCCAGAGCTGAGGTACAGGGCTTGCTGGACGCAAAGGAGGGGGAGGTGGAGGAACTGGGTGCTCTTGGCTCACTGGAGGTGTCTGGAGCGCCACTGACAGACACTGCCATGAAAAATATGCTACTGATACTGAGGCAGACCTTTTTACAAGATATGCAAAAAACAATATCCCCACTGAACAGCACAATAGATGAACTCGGTGGGCGGATAGATCACCTTGAAAACAAGATGGAGGAATTCTCTGAATCTCACAACATACTAATAGACTCCCATACAGAGTTGGAGGAGGAGGTAGTTATGCTAAGAGAAAAGATAGCTGACCTGGAGGACAGGAGTCGCCGCAACAACCTTAAATTGAGAGGGGTCCCGAAGTCGATACAGCCTATGGACATTCCTTCATATGTACGCTCCTTAATCCAAACTGTGCTACCAGATTGTACACCTCAGGAGCTGGAGGTTGACAGAGCTCATCGGATACCTAAACCCCGCCACTTGGACGAATCGGTCCCAAGAGATATATTGGCAAGGGTCCATTTTTTTACCATAAAAGAAAAAATTATGGAGTACTCTAGGAAAAATAATGGACTCCCTGCCACTACCATCAGGTGGCAGTGTATGCAGATCTGTCAGCGGCAACAATGCAAGCGAGACGCCTATTGCAACCCATCACTCTGGCCCTCCGGTCAGCAAATATCGCATACAGATGGGGATTTCCTGCTCGTTTGTTGGTACGAAGGGACAATAAAACTCTTGTCATTCGCTCAGCGTCCGAAGGACAATCTCTCCTCTCATCATGGATAGTGTTGAGCGGCATAGGCCATATTCGAATTCGCGAATATTCGCGAATATATGGACGAATATTCGTCATATATTCGCGAATATTCGCATATTCGTAATATTCTCGTTTTATTTTCGCACATGCGAAAATTCGCGTATGCGAAAATTAACATATGCGAAAATTAACACACAAAATTAACATATGCGAAAATTCGAATATGCGAAAATGTGCATATGCTAATTTTCGCATATGCGAATTTCCGCATGCCAATCTCACACAGTAGTATTAGAGCCTTCTTTACACCACACAAGCTGGAAGCAGAGGGATGATCACTGTGATGTGTACTGTGAAAAAAAAAATAAAAAAAAATGAATATTCGTAATTACGAATATATAGCGCTATATTCGCGAAATTTGCGAATTCGCGAAAATGCGATATTCGCAAATAATATTCGAATTGCGAATATTCGCGAGCAACACTAATCATGGAACTTGCCTCCAATACAAGGCAGACCATCTAGATCTACCAACTCGGCTCCCAAGTTACGAAAAGAATGGGCTGTGGCCTAGCTGAAGTTGGTGACTGAAATCATTTTACTATTTGCAGGTTCGGGAGGGCTGTGTAGGTCCACTTATGGCTTCGGACTGGACTGTTGCCCTACTTCGTTTTTTGGGCTCTTCTGAGTTTGGCCTATGGCTCGTGTGTTTTCCTTATTTTATGTTTTTCTTTATGGTGAAAGTTTTTTTCTGTCTAAGTCGCTTAAATGTTGCTCATACCTTCGTTAGTGATGCTTTGCTTCTGCACTGTAGGGGTGTGGGTGCTGGCTGGGAGACACACACCCCTCCCCGTTACCTAGGCACTCAACTTAATTATATAGCTGAATTAGGCTGGTCCAATGGGGATCCGCATTGGTAGTATCAGTGCTAATGGGCTTAATACACCTTGTAAACGTCCATATTCCTGGAAAGAGGCACAGGCGCTTAGAAGTGATGTGATATTTGCTCAGGAAACCCACTTGCTTTCAAGGGACGCCTTTAGACTGGAACACACAGCTTATCCACATATTTTTCAATCTCACTACAAAACTAAGTCCAGGGGTTCCTTGATAGCAATTAAAAACACAGTAGCTTTCCAGCTGAAAGAAGTTTACACTGATACAAAAGGTAGATATGTCATTTTGAGATGCGCGATTAATAATATCCCGTTAACTTTGGTCTCATTATACGCTCCTAATGCAGGACAGTTGGGTTTTCTCAATTCACTTTACAGGAGGATAATGAAACAAACGTGGGGGTCACTGATACTCGGGGGAGACTATAATTCAGTGTGGGATCCCGCTCTAGACACTACTTCACATACTAGAGCGTCTTCCTCAGTTCTGGCCAGGTGGGCATGGGAGAGGGAATTATATGACCCATGGAGAATTGAACATGGCACAGACAAATCGTTTTCTTTCTATTCAGCTGCACATAATTCTTATTCTAGAGTGGATATGTTTTTGATTGATGCATCTTTACTAAATTCAGTTACGGGTACTACTTTAGAAACTATTCAGTGGTCGGACCACGCAGCTATATCCATGGAATTGAAAGACACTATGTCCTCCCCCCGTGCACACTCATGGCGACTTAACCCTTTTTTATTATCACATTGTGAATATTCTGGAAGGCTTGAAAAAGATATAACTGAATATTTTCACATAAACGATACTACGGTAGACAGTCCTGTTTCCCTCTGGAACTGCCATAAAGCAGTTATTAGGGGTCTCTGTATTAAATACAGTTCCATACTAAAAAAACTAAGAGATAGTAAACTAAAAGATGTCTTGTCCCGCCTACAAATAGCGGAACGGGAGAATATTTCCTCTCCTTCCACATTAACTGCTTCTTCTCTTTTTTCTATACGGCAGGAACTTCGCAGTTTATTTTTACACACATATGAAAAAGCACACCGAAAGTTACAAGCACGTTATTATGCTCAAGATAACAAAGCAGGTAAGCTGCTAGCCCAACGACTTAAAAAATGACAAATTAAATCCTGAATACCCTTCCTAATACACCCCACTTCGCAAACTAAGTTATATACCCCGGCTGACATTGCAGATGGTTTTGCAACCTTTTATTCCCATTTATATAATTTAGGAGATCAGGCACTGCCTGAGACTGACCCAATGCCAGCTATTCAACATTATTTGGCTAAATTAAACTTGCCTTCTCTTACAGAGGGACAAATAAAGGCGATTAATGTGGAGATTAGTCATCAAGAACTGTTAGATACCATAAGATCTTTACCAGTAGGGAAAGCACCCGGACCCGATGGTTTTTCTAGCTTATATTATAAAAAATACGCTATACATTTATCCCCATATCTGCTTAAATTCTGCCAGACAGCTATGCTGACTGGGAAATTACCCAGGGAAAATTTACAGGCCCTTATAACCACTCTACCAAAGCCCGGTAAATCTGTAGATGCACCGCAAAACTATCGCCCTATATCTTTATTAAATCAAGATATAAAGATCCTAGCGAAACTTTTAGCTTCTAGACTGGCTGCTGTATTACCCTCCATAATTAGCTCAGACCAAGCAGGCTTTGTAGCTGGAAGACAAACGTCGGATAACACACGTAGGCTCCTGAATGTTTTTTATAATCTAGAAATTGAGGGCACCCCGGCTTTGGTCCTAGCCCTGGACGCCGAGAAGGCATTCGACCGACTCCGTTGGTCGTTTGCCTTCTCGGTCCTACAGCAGATGGGTATCGTAGGTCCTATTCTCACTGCTATTTCCTCTCTTTATTCCTGTCCCACAGCCAGAGTATTGGCAAATGGTTCCCTATCTAGGGAATTTTTGATCACAAATGGCTCGAGACAGGGCTGCCCCCTCTCCCCTCTAATATACATCCTGTCCATTGAACCCCTGGCCCAGACCCTTAGGTTAAACGATAATATATCTGGAGTGGATATAGCTGGTGTTTCGCACCTCATTTCTTTATATGCAGACGATGTTATACTATCCCTGACCAACCCACTGTCCTCTCTCTCGGAGGTCATGAAAACTATAGAGGAATATGGAGTGCTTTCCTATTATCATTTAAATACAAACAAGACGCAAGCACTCCCACTGAATCTTTCACCTTGTATTATGCAGTCCTTGAAGTCTACATATAGCTTTGAATGGTGCCCAAATAGCATTAAATACCTAGGAGTCAACTTGGCTTCGCCACACTCCCTTTTATATGCTCTAAATTATGAACCACTATTATCGGACTTGACCTCTGAAGTACATAAATACTCTTCGATGGAGATATCTTGGATGGGCCGCATAGCGGCGTTCAAGATGTTTTTACTGCCAAAGTTACTGTATTTGTTTCGCACGATGCCAATTCACATACCAGAATCTTTTTTTAGGAAGGCCACATCTATTCTCTCTAGATTTATTTGGGCCGGTAAGAAACCTCGCTTGAATGCAGCTATTATGGCCAAATCTAAATTAGCAGGAGGTTTGGGATCTCCAGATATAAAAGGATATTATGTATCCACATTGGTATCCTTCTTGCGGCATTGGTGGTCGTCCTCCCCCCCCCCCCCCCCCTTGGGTGAAGATAGAGAGTTTATCGGTTGATCCATTTTCACTGCATGACGTTTTATACACACCAGCATGGAATGTAGAGGTCCCGACTGTCCGTAACCCTAAGGTTCGCGCCTCTCTGAGAGCGTGGTCCAGTTACCTATCGAAAGTGGAAGGCCGGGTGGACATGAGCCCCTTGAGCCTACCGTTGACGTTTGTTCAAGCTTCCATACGGGATATAGACCTGTCAAACTGGATCAAAGCTAATATTAACACAATTGGACAGCTATATGAGGAGTATGGACTAATGACATTTGGGGACATACAGAAGAAGTACAATCTACCTAGCACTGATTTTTATAAATTTCTTAGAATTCGTCATTTTCTGGGATCATTGAAACCGACTCAGATCTCCATGAATCCTACCACCCTTACATATCTAGCTTCTCAGATAAAGGGGCTCTCGCCACTATATTTACTATACACTCAAACGAACACTTGCAATAAATCCTATCCGCTTAGACTGTGGGAGAGAGACTTGAGCATTGTTATACCAATTGGGGAATGGCAGAGGGCTTTCCGAGGTGTTCACAGGGCTCTGCAGTGTTCCTCACACATAGAATCAGCTTACAAAACCATTTTAAGATGGTATTTCACGCCGGACAAAGTAGCGCTAGCCTATCCGGGCTCTACTAATACATGTTGGAGGGGCTGCGACCAGAAAGGAACATTGGTCCACATACTGTGGAAATGCCCTCTCATAAAACCATTCTGGGAGGACTTCAGAGCGCTGTTGACAGAGATTCAGAGAGCTAGAGTGCATTGGTCTCCACAGCTGGTACTCCTTTTTATAGGTGTGCATGAAATACCGCATGCAATGAGGGATTTCTTTTGTATTTTTTGTATAATAGCAAAAATAGCACTGACTAGATGCTGGAAGACTGCCTCGATACCTACACGCACAATGGTAGTAGATAGACTTAATATGACCTATGCGTTTGAATACACACTGGCCAGAGGTTCGGGATCGTTAGCTAAATTCCATATCAGATGGTCGGGTTGGGCAGCATCTGCTTACAGCATAAAAGTTGATTGAGGGAGTTTTTCTAGCATAAGGGGCAGAGAGAGAGCCTCCTACTGGGGATACCAAAATATAGATGCCTACTAAGAAGCATATCTTTGACATAAATCTTTACAAATTATAGAAATTAGCATTTAAGCCCATTGTGACACATGTTCCTAAAAGTAGCAAAGCACGACTTGAAAATGAAGATTAAAACAGCAGTGAAGGCTTCCCAGTATGTTATGATAGAGGAAAAAAGACGGACAGATTTGTTGTACACTGTTAATGTTGTATTCTGTAATTTGTGTGCACCTGGCCCCAAACAGTTGGGGGATACAGGGAGATGACAGCGTCGGAATACTTGCTGATATATGTTTATGTAACACTGTGGTTACTTGTTTCTTTTATGTTTTAAAACCAATAAAAAACTATTGAAAGTAAAGTGACAGTGGTCAGATGTTCGTAAAATGGCTGGGTCCTTAAGAGGTTAAAATACCATGAAATCAGACAAATGTAATATGTACTGTATATAGGTCTCACTCACCCACATTGAATTCAAGGACAACATATTTCATATGCAATCATATTTATTCAAGTAAAACATAAGTTTCATATAACAACTGTTGGGGGCCAGTGGTGTTTACATATACATAGAAAGATAGTGTAGATGGGATCACGGATGGCCAGGGGAAGACTACTTTTTCCCTATATAGTGGCCCTGCCTAGCGGTACTGCAGGTCCCCTGTCCTTGTGACCTGGGCCTACACTGGAACCTCCTAGTGACCATAGGTTACAAAGGGGACAATCAGTCCTAGTACTGTATCGCTAAGGAACAGTTGAGCTTGGCCCATATCCCATATAATCCATACAGAATTAGACATACATGTGGTAAAATACAGTACAGTATCTAGACCCGAGGGTTGTATCCAGGGGTATATAGAAGTATTCACTTAACAGACCCACAGTTATATGTGTTGGATAACTGCAGGTACAAATATGCATTTGACAGAGATAGCATTAATCCAACGCGTTTCGCTAATCCGTGTGGCTACAGATAGCTCATCAGGGATTATAGTTAGCGAATACTGTAAACATAGGGTCATGAGGGACCACACATGGGGTAAAAGTGCATAATCACAAAAAATGTGATTATGCACTTTTACCCCATGTGTGGTCCCTCATGACCCTATGTTTACAGTATTCGCTAACTATAATCCCTGATGAGCTATCTGTAGCCACACGGATTAGCGAAGCGCGTTGGATTAATACTATCTCTGTCAAATGCATATTTGTACCTGCAGTTATCCAACACATATAACTGTGGGTCTGTTAAGTGAATACTTCTATATACCCCTGGATACAACCCTCGGGTCTAGATACTGTACTGTATTTTACCACATGTATGTCTAATTCTGTATGGATTATTTGGGATATGGGCCAAGCTCAACTGTTCCTTAGCGATACAGTACTAGGACTGATTGTCCCCTTTGTAACCTAGGGTCACTAGGAGGTTCCAGTGTAGGCCCAGGTCACAAGGACAGGGGACCTGCAGTACCGCTAGGTAGGGCCACTATATAGGGAAAAACTAGTCTTCCCCTGGCCATCCGTGATCCCATCTACACTATCTTTCTATGTATATGTAAACACCACTGGCCCCCAACAGTTGTTATATGAAACTTATGTTTTACTTGAATAAATATAATTGCATATGAAATATGTTGTCCTTGATTTATGTGTTTTTGTCCTAACATATTTCCTTTACCCCAGACAACTAACGTCTACACAAGTTACGTCTATGCGCTTCACCCACATTGAAACCTGAAGTCCACCCAAATCACCCTAGCAGCCATAGGGTACCTTAAGTTGGTGCACATTGAATAGATGAGGCCCATACAAAGCCCTGTTTCACTGTGTCACTTGGAGTAGATTGAAACTCAAAAGCAAATGGATATCAAGTTTTAGTTTTTTTTTTTTTTTTTTTTTTGTATCTGTATGTGAGTTCAGGGTGCCCTGTTGTGGGACAAGGAAGGAAAGGTTTCAAGATTACCTTGCCATATGCTGTATATCAAGTCAGTCCAGCTTTAAGTTTTGTTTTTCTTTACTACTCACAGAGAGCTTTTCTGCTACCAGCACTGGAACTTGCTCAACTTGCTAGCAGATTCTTCTCAGCTGCTGCAGCACTCTTTGTCCTAGACCCTGACAGGCTGTTCCTCTGTGCCCTCTCTGTTCTCTCTTGCTGAACTCTGATCCAAGATGGCCATAAGCACATGTCCAATTTCCTCCTTACTCAGGTTTAGTCACTGCTCAGTTCAGTTGCTCGTACAGTCCACTATCTACTGGACACTGTTTATGTATTGCAAGTATAATACAAGAAATTACATGCCCACCCTTAAAAAATAAATGCCTTCCACTGGCAAGTCGTAGCCAGGAGGCTCCTAAAAGTTGAACAGCAAACAACATCCTACATACAGTACAGGATAGCACAATGACATCCTAGCTACCTAACTGATCTAAAAATTAACAAAATGTATTCCTTAAGCTAATATATGTATGGAGATGGTCATTTTATATGCTTCTTGTTCCAGTGGTACATAACTGGGTTCTCCTATATTATCATACACTAGGATCCTAGGGGGTTGCTGCTGTCTAGTGCTATGTCTCAGTTCTCGCTGTGGAAGAGGGTCTTGGGACCATTCCTCGGGAAGCTACAGCTCCTGCCTTGCAGTTGGAAAAATCACCGGTGACTTGAGGCCCTTGCCTTGAACTCTTCAGGCTCTTCCCTTTGAACTCTCTAAAGAGAATTTCAGACACAAAACAAAAACTTACTAGATTTAAACTTGGAGCACTATGTGACTCAGGAGGGGTTCTATCGCTTTAAGTAACCAGGTGGTAGAATAAGGCAAGTGCTGCTTCCTCAGCAGGAGAAGACCACCACTGATCCTCTGCACTGGGAGTTCCTGGGGTCTTTTCTGCCCCACTTTTAGGACTTTCTGTTATGCTTTTCTCCAGTACTACTTTTCTCTTCATCAGTATATACTACTGGTAGCAGTCATAGTTTCTATGCCAAGCCTTCATTCAGCCCTCTGCCTTAGCGTTGTACACAGTCAGTGCCTTTTAGCTTAGACACAACTTCAAATAGGGTATCTTTCCATCTGTCTCCTGCTGGGATCTCTCGATATCACACTTTGGTATCAAACTTTCTACTTGGCCTCTCTTTCAAACATTAAAGGGGTAGTCCAGTGGTGAAAAACTTATCCCCTATCCTAAGGATAGGGGATAAGTTTGAGATCGCGAGGGGTCCGACCTCTGGGGCCCCCTGCGATCTCTCTGTACGGGGCCCCGGCTCTCCGCCGAGATAGCGGGTGTCGACCCCCGCACGAGGCGGCGGCCGACACGCCCCCTCAATACATCTCAATGGCAGAGCCGGAGATTGCCGAAGGCAGCGCTTCGGCTCTGCCATAGAGTTGTATTGAGGGGGCGTGTCGGCCGCCGCTTCGTGCGGAGGTCGACACGCCCCCTTCCCGCGGGCTGTCGGGGCTCCGTACAGAAGATCGCGGGGGGCCCCAGGGGTCGGACCCCCCGCGATCTGCAACTAATCCCCTATCCTTAAGATAGGGGATAAGTTGTAAACCACACAATCACCACTGGACTACTCCTTTAAATATGGTAGATTCATGTCTTCTACAGTTATATGAGTGGACCATGGCTTCCGCGTGCTTGCTAAAAGACTGCCTTTTTAGCTTGAGTCCCCAGCATAAGTACCTTTTAAGCTTGCGAGTCCCCAGCATGTCTAGGAGAGTTCTTTTAAAATGATCAGGCTGTGTATCATCCTCTAAATGGTAAGGTGTTGTTCTGAACTAACAACTGTAACATATCCAATACTTCCCTCATCATCTTCAATGCAGAGATTATCCATGTACACGATCCAGGCATCCTGTACTGTTAAGATGGCCCCTGGGGACATGGGGACTGGCATGGTCTTTCTCTGACCACACCTCCTGCAGGTCTTTACATGTTCTTCAACATACTCCCTCACTTATGTGAGGCCAATATAACCAGTCTTGTTCTAGGTCATAGGTCTTAGGTCCCCCTTGAGTTGCCTATGTTGATCGTGGAGGGCTTTCAAACTATCCTACGGGACCTATGCGGTAGTACCAATTGTTTTCTACTGAGTTTATCATGGAATTTCACAACCTTATAAAGGATTTCATCTTCAAGTCATAATCTATCCCATTCTCTTCGGTACAAATATCTGACACACAGGGAGAGAAGTCAATAATTTAGGGTTCTTGGCTTTCATCGTCTTGAGAACTGTCCCTTTATACCAGTCCTGTAACTTGGCTTTCCTCTTGTCTTCTGTGGTTATCCTGGACAACTGTTAAAGCATGTTTAAAGCGTGGAATACCAATAGCACTGTTTCTGATGAGTGACTGATAGAGTCTATCCCTCTTAGCTCAGCAAATTCCTCTACTCTCAGCCACTACATACAAAGGGCTCCGACCCCCGGTCTGGGATTTTCTTTCCACTCATCTTTTTCTTGGTGAGGTGGGAGTCCAGATCTGCAGGACAGGACATCAGCACTGATATTCATAGGGACTGGCTTATATTTAAGGCTGAAACAGTAGTTTGTCAATGCAGCCAGACACCTATGTCCTTAGCTCTAATATGACTCTAGGTAAGTGGATTATATTTTTTAGTCCTTACTTCAAACATTTCTCCTTATAAATAATCATGCAGCTTGGCCCACAATGGCCCACTTGAGGGCCAGAAATTTGTGGACTGGATAATTTTTCACCAGCATCTGTAAGACTTATTTCAATGGATAAGAAAATAGCAGGTGGCACTCCAGGCGATTGTGCAAATAAAACTGCTTCTTTATTGCTTAGTAGCAGGTCACAGCAGAGAGAAATACACCAACTCTTTCACGTTAACCAGAATGCTTTCTCAAGGACAGCACCATCTTTAAGCGAGCACCGGCGGTGCTACCGTGGATAGGTGGTCTCGGAGGATCCCGAACTCAAGCTTGGGTGCATCGGGCTGGAAAGGTGCATGCAACACCTGCTCTCTCCACTGTGCATATCTGTAAGATTTATGTAAGCCACTGATCTTAATCCTTTTGAATAACATCCTTGCAGTACGCCACCTAAGCATTCACATAGAGGACATTGGCTTTTTCATGGTCTGCATACACCAATACTGGAACTTCTGTAAGTCTCTTCTTCAATGCTAAGAAGGTCTCTTTATATCCTGAAGTAAAAAAAAAAAACATGTGCCACCTTTACCACCAAGTATTGATGTGATGCAAAGACCTCTAAAAGGTGGAAGGGAACAACGTATTGTCCATTGCAGCAGGTGGGGTTAAAAATTTCCCCTGTAAGACCCTACTCTTGCCCTATTAATTCCCTTCTTGGTAAGGGGTGGCCCCACACAGGAAACTCTCTCTATTTTTACCTAAAAACCCTGGGAAATGGCAGTGTTTCGAGGGGGAAATAGGGAGAGGTTCCCGTATAGGGCTGCCCTTTTTAGGGCGAGAAACATTTGCCAAGAAGGGAATTAATAATGAGAGAGAAGGGCCTTACAGGGGAAGTTTTTCCCCCCACCGGTTACAATGGACCATACGTTGTTCCCTTCCGCCTTTTAGAGGTCTTTGCATCACATCAATACTTGGTGGTGTAAGTGGCACATGGTGTTTTTTGCACACCTTTCCTTTTGTTTGATTAAAAAAAAAAAAACTGTGGGTACATATATTTTATTTTTATCCTAAGAATATTATTAAAAGTTAAGTTTTATGTAAGGCATATCCAGAATACTTACTTGTGGTCTGTTGGTGTGCCACCATGGTCAATCAACTCAGGCATCAGGCATTGGTGGGTGGAAATCCTGGCTGATCCATCCCTGATTCATCTTCACAAAGATAAGTCTCTCCACATTTTTTGTGGACAGACGAGTTCTCCTTGGGGTGACTATGGCCCCCGCCACACTAAACACCCGCTCTGATGGCACACTACTGGCTGAGCAAGACAGCTTTTTCCAGGGCATTCTCTGCTATTTGCGGCCACAAATCAAGTTTGGCTGCCCTAAAGTCCAGTGGATCTTCAAGGTGTGTTGGCATGGTCATGTCAAGGTATGCCACCACCTGCTGGTTCAGGTCCTGCTCCAGGTGTTCTTGCTGATGATGAGTTGCTTCATTATGCGGGTGAAGAAAGCTAAACATCAGCGACTGTAGACTCAGGCTGCTGCTGATGGAGCTGGTATTGCTCCTGCCAACCCCCCTCCCCTCCCCAGCAGACATGCAAGTGGAAGGTGAGCGCAGGGGGACCCCGATTCAGACCTGCGAGTGGATGGATGATGGCGCAGATAGGCATAGGCCAACTGACTATGTAGGATGTCTCTGTAGTAGGTCAGTTTGTCCTCCTTCTCAGTGGGTGTAAAAAAGGCCATCATTTTGTGCCATTATCGAGGGTCCAATAAGGTGTATAGCCAGAAGTCCTCCTGCTGCTGAATGGTGACAATTCGGCAGTCACTACGCAAGCAAGTGAGCATCCATTGTGCCATTTGTGCAAATGACTTGGAGGGACTCCCTGCCTCCATTTCCACTGCATACTGCCACGGTGTGTCTGGGTCCTCTGTCTCACCTTCCTCATAACCCTCTAGCTCCTCTGGCTTCTCCTGCTCCTCCTCTCCTGTCAGATGACTAAAAAACTGCCCATCTCGCGAAACCTAAACTGTGCTCCACTGTGTCCCTCCCCCTCCTCCTCCTTCAGTTCAGCCCCCACAGGGCTCGTGTGGCCATGAGAAGTAGGCGCCACTTCTCCAGTGCCCTGACCAGTCATTGTTTCCAACACGTGTTCTAGTAGATGAAGCAGTGGAATGACGTTGTTCATCCCGTAATCCTGGCGACTAACTAATAATGTGGCTTCCTCAAAGAGCCTGAGCAAACGGCAGGTGTCACGTATGAGCTGCCACTGGTTGACATTAAAGTTACACAGGGGAGTCTACCTATCCGCTTGGATCATCAAGAAATCGTTGATGGCTTTTCTCTGTTCGTATAGTCAGTCCAACATATGGAGGGTGGAATTCCAACGTGCGGAAATGTCGCAAATCAGACTATGTTGGGGGATACCATTCTGACGCTGCAGCTCAAGGAGGGTGTGCTTTGCGGTGTACGAGTGGCTGAAGTGCATGCAAAGTTTCCTTGCCATTGTCAGGATGTCTTGCAGATGGGGGGAACACTTCGGGAACCACTTGACAACCAGATTGAACACATGTGCCATGCAGGGTGCATGTCCCTGGCTTCCTTGTCGCAGCACAGACAAGATGTTCTTCCCCTTGTGTTCTCCAAGCAAACCATGTGAAGAACAGTGTGACACCACCGTGCCCTGCACACATGGTATGCTGGAGGGGCACTGAGACTTGTCCGTGCAGTGGAGGAGAACACGGTGGAGGATGAGGAGGCGGAGTCGCACACTGTCACAGGACCAACGGTCTGAGAGCATGGAAGTGGAAGCTGCGTGACCTGTGCAATTTGCTGTTGTGGCTGTGCAGGAACCACATTCCCCCAGTGGGCCGTAAAGGACATGTATTGTCCTTGACCATAGTTATAGCTCCACACATCGGCTCTGCCGGGCACTTTGGTACACACTGACAGGCTTAAGGACTGGCCCACCTTTTGTTCTACAAAATTGTGCAGGGCTGATACTGCCTTCTTCGCAAAGAAATGACGGCTTGGGACTCTCCACCTTGGCTCGGCACAAGCCATCAGTCCTCTGAAAGGTGCAGAGTCCACCACTTGAAAAGGGAGGTACTGCAGCACCAGCAACTTGGACAGGAACACATTCAGCTTCTGCGCCGTTGGATGAGTGGGCATTTACTGTTGTCTCTTGGACATGGCTTCGCCGATGGATTGCTGGCGGAATTACTGACTCGAAGTGGGAGGATCAAGAGCATCTGGAGCGACAGAAGGAGGTTATGACACACAGCTCCTTTTGACTGAGGTGGTGGAGGTTTGGCTGGCTGAAAAAGGGAGCGGCATGCTACTGGGTTATGCAGCAGGCTGGACCATCACATCAGAGCCACTGTTCTCCCAGACCGCTTCATGGTGACGCGGCATATGTTGATGCAGGGTCGTGGTGTCAACATTGAGACCCTGGCCACGCTTCACCTTCTACCAACACATCTTGCATGTGGCCAGGTTAACATCCTCCGGATGCTTGATGAAAAACTGCCACACCGCCAAGTAGCTGATTTTCCCACCAACTGTCCGCAGTGATTGACTGCTACTGCTGCCGAATCCAGGAACCCCTGTTCCACTACCTCCCAGGAAGGTAGGCTGCCACAAAGCAGGTGGTCTACCCCGGGAATGTTTGGCTCCAGACTCACCACTTCTGGCACCATGCTGACTGCCAACCATGCTACCACCTTGCTGGCTCAGCTGCTGCCTCACAGGCAACCTGCAACCCTCTTCTCCTGATGATGATGAAGCCCCTTCTGCACTCGGTTTCCAAGTGCGATCGGCTTCATCATCATCGAATTGTGTCTACACATCACTGATAGTATAGGAAAAAGAGTCAGCACTTCTGTGGTGGGTGGTGCACATGGAAAATACAAGCATATAGAACAAAAAGTCCCAGCACTCACCAAGTTGCAAGCCAATTTGCATTTATTGTACACAGGGAAACAGGACGCATTTCGGCAAAGCCTTTCTCTGCTGTCTAGCTAGAATGCATACAAGCAGTCAGCTGTATACATGAGGGGGCGCCCAGTGATGACGTCACCCACTGGCCGGCACGCCGGGTGTGACGTCAAAATTGTCTTAGTAACAGTGTAAACAAAGAAAGCAATAACAAAAAAACACATGAGCCGATCGCGCTCCCCGGCAGGGGAGATGGCACGGCTGATGCGCATCACAGCATGCTCTAGTGAAGCGGTTCACGGAGATAGGACCGTGCATCTAATGTCCTCAGTGTTCCCAGCCAGGAACTACAAGGCTGTGTACTCCTTGTCAAACATAGCGAAAAGTCTCATGGTTCAAAAGAAGTAGTTCTGGATCAGCACATCGGCTGTAAGGTAAATCTGATAGTCCGGAGTCCAACAATCCGGCATGTTGATGAAACTTTGTATGGAGATGAAGGCGCATGTAGCGCTCTGGTATCAATATAAGTCCGTAATGATAAACAAAGCCGATCTCGTCTGTAAAATAGATACTGAAATGCTATGATAGTATCAAAGAGCAAACTCAGCAAGGGGAGCTGAATCGGCAGAGCACCCAAATAGGGGCTACACCGAGGGTGACAGCGTATAACAGATCATGATATAAGCAAAGTGTAATGAAATCTGTGATCAGCAGGGGGTAATTATAAACATGTAAATAAAGTACAATGTAGTCAAGCGTATCACCTAAAGGAGAGACAACAGTGACAATGTGTATCAATATACATCTATAACCATAGTAATCATAGTAATATATACCAGATCCTGAAAGGTTAGTCATACTAGACAGTTTAAGACAGCTACAGAGGCATCCAGGCAGTCGCCTGGGCTAGGCTAGCAGAAAGAGAATGGTATGAACACAGTCGGCACACAATTGAAATACCCATACATATTTGCAGGATGAAAAGAAGACTATGTATTCCCACCTCCCTGAATATTGGGATCTGATCGAGCCTACGATAACAGGAAGAGAAAATAGTATGAGAATAAATCTGTACATGGTTATAAAAGTCCCAAAATCTCATATTCCCTGTTGAGTCCTTTAGGCTCTAGTGTCTGGAGGGTGTGGATCCAATACGCCTCCCTCTGCAATAGGCGTTTTTTTATATCACCTCCTCTGATCAGCAGGGACACTTGTTCAACAACCTGGTACTTCAATTGGGAAATAGTATGTTTCTTTTGAGCAAAATGGTAGGGTAAAGGTAGCAGGAGATTGGCACATCTAATGGTGGATTTGTGCTTACACACTCTGTCCCTGACGGTCTGCATTGTCTCGCCTATGTACAGTAATCCACATGGGCACTTTATAGAATAGACCACGTTTTTACTCAGGCATGTGTGATAACCCTTTATTTTGTATGATCTTCCTGATTGGGGGTGGAGAATCTTGTCTCCTTTTAGCACATTGCTGCATTGAGAGCATTGGAGACAGGGAAATGTGCCTGTGCGTCTGGTGGTAAGCAATCTCTGTGTAGTGGCCATCTCATCCTGTCGTGGAATGGCTCTGACTAGGTTGTTTGACAGGTTGGGGGCCCCTTTATTGCAAATAAGTGGTGGGATCGCAAATTCTGATATGTTCGGGTATGCTTCCTGTAATATGTGCCAATATTTACGGACAACCTTGTCAACTTTGGATATGTGTGGGTGAAATTCTCTCACAAAAGGTATACGGTGTGGCGTCTCTGGGGTTTGGATGCGTGAGGGGGGGGGGGGGTATAATGTCTGGCTTCTTTCAATAGATGTTCAGGGTACCCTCTTTCTTTAAATTTAGACTCCATTTCATCCAGTCTGATCTGTTGTGTATGGGGATCACTGACTATGCGCTGTACTCTTTTAAACTGTAATTTGGGGATGGCTTTCTTAATACTGTATGGATGTGCACTATTGAAATGTAAAAGGCTGTTCCTATCTGTAGTCTTTTGGTACAAGTCGGTGGTAATGTGTCCCTCTGTATCCTTCAGAATCAATGTGTCCAGGAAAGGTATGGAGTCTTGGCTAAGTGTCATAGTGAATTTTAATTCAGGCCAGATGGAATTTAGATATGCCAAAAAGGCCAGGACGGATTCACGTGGCCCCTCCCATATGCAAAAAATTTCATCAATATAACGACGCCACATTTTGGCATGTATCTGGAAGGTAGACTGATTTGTTTACAATGCAAATCCATACAGTATTAAGAAAGCCATCCCCAAATCACAGTTTAAAAGAGTACAACGCATAGTCAGTGATCCCCATACACAACAGATCAGACTGAATGAAATGGAGTCTAAATTTAAAGAAAGAGGGTACCCTGAACATCTATTGAAAGAAGCCAGACATTATACCCCCCCCCCCCCCCACGCATCCAAACCCCAAGGACGCAACACTGTATACCGTTTGTGAGAGAATATCACCCACACATATCCAAAGATGACAAGGTTGTCCGTAAACATTGGCACATATTGCAGGAAGCATACCCCAACATATGAGAATTTGCGATCCCACCACTTATTTGCAATAAAAGGGCCCCCAACCTGTCCAACAACCTAGTCAGAGCCATTCCACGACAGGATGAGATGGCCACTACACAGAGATTGCTTACCACCAGACGCACAGGCACATTTCCCTGTCTCCAATGCTCTCAATGCAGCAATGTGCTAAAAGAAGACAAGATTCTCCACCCTCAATCAGGAAGATCATACAAAATAAAGGGTTATCACACATGCCTGAGTAAAAACGTGGTCTATTCTATAAAGTGCCCATGTGGATTACTGTACATAGGCGAGACAATGCAGACCGTCAGGGACAGAGTGTGTAAGCACAAATCCACCATTAGATGTGCCTGCTACCTTTACCCTACCATTTTGCTCAAAAGAAACATTCTATTTCCCAATTGAAGTACCAGGTTGTTGAACAAGTGTCCCTGCTGATCAGAGGAGGTGATATTAAAAAACGCCTATTGCAGAGGGAGGCGTATTGGATCCACACCCTCCAGACACTAGAGCCTAAAGGACTCAACAGGGAATATGAGATTTTGGGACTTTTATAACCATGTACAGATTTATTCTCATACTATTTTCTCTTCCTGTTATCGTAGGCTCGATCAGATCCCAATATTCAGGGAGGTGGGAATACATAGTCTTCTTTTCATCCTGCAAGATGGGTATGTTATTTTCAATTGTGTGCCGACTTTTGTTCATACCATTCTCTTTCTGCTCGCCTAGCCCAGGCGACTGCCTGGATGCCTCTGTAGCTGTCTTAAACTGTCTAGTATGACTAACCTTTCAGGATCTGGTATATATTACTATGATTACTATGGTTATAGATGTATATTGATACACATTGTCACTGTTGTCTCTCCCTTAGGTGATACACTTGACTACATTGTACTTTATTTACATGTTTATAATTACCCCCTGCTGATCACAGATTTCATTACACTTTGCTTATATCATGATCTGCTATACGCTGTCACCCTCGGAGTAGCCCCTATTTGGGTGCTCTGCCGACTCAGCTCCCCTTGCTGAGTTTACTCTTTGATACTATCATAGCATTTCAGTATCTATTTTACCGACGAGATCGGCTTTGTTTATCATTACGGACCTATATTGATAACAGAGCGCTACATGCGCCTTCATCTCCATACAAAGTTTAATCAACATGCCGGATTGTTGGACTCTGGACTATCAGATTTACCTTACAGCCGATGTGCTGATCCAGAACTACTTCTTTTGAACCATGAGACTTTTTGCTATGTTTGACAAGGAGTACACAGCCTTGTAGTTCCCGGCTGGGAACACTGAGGACATTAGATGCACGGTCCTATCTCCGTAAACCGCTTCACTAGCGCATGCTGTGATGCGCATCAGCCGCACCAACTCCCCTGCCGGGGAGCGCGATCGGCTCATGTGTTTTTTTGTTATTGCTTTCTTTGTTTACACTGTTACTATGACAATTTTGACGTCACACCCGGCGTGCCGGCCAGTGGGTGACATCATCACTGGGTGCCCCCTCATGTATATAGCTGACTGCTTGTATGCATCCTAGCTAGACAGCAGAGGAAGGCTTTGCCGAAACGCGTCCTGTTTCCCTGTATACAATAAATGCAAATTGGCTTGCAACTTGGTGAGTGCTGGGACTTTTTGTTCTACACGTCACTGATGTCCTCCTCAGGTTCCTCAAGAGTGTCTGCTTCAGGAGCCTAAATCTCAACAACAATTGTGCCCATAAGGCACTAGATCCTCTTAATCCCTACTCTTATTAAATTAAAACATAACTTTTATTTTAATTAAATTATTACAAACAAGGGGAGGAGCCTGCTTCAGGAGCCTAAACGCTCGCAACACCACCTCCCACATCACTCTCCTCATTACTACTTGCCCGCCTAGTGGAGGAAGCGGCAGATGTCTCCTCAACTTCTTGGCTGGGCAGTAGCTGCTGACTGTTCTCTAGTAGATACTCCTCACTAAATAGTGGAGCTGAACCCACAGCATAAGATACTTCTGTGGGGGAGGGAACAGCATAGGACAGAGGCAATGGGAGGACAAGGACTGCTCCCGGGCCTTGCCAATTGAGGGTTGTGTCTGAGGAAACCATCAACTGTTGACTGGGAGTGTCAGATGTCACTTGTGATGATGTGGCGGAACGTGTTAACTAATCGATGACGGCAGATGGGTTGCTGTTCGAGACACGACTGCTAGCTGATACCTGGGATCAGGCCTCTCACTGCGACTCCTGCTGCCACTCGCCCCTAGTCTGCTGTGACCTTTGTCTGATGAATTTAGGCCTCTGCCACTTCTCTGTGCATGTCCTGGCACTTCTCTGCCTGACCTACTTAGGGGGATATTTATCAAAGCTGTCTATGTCCCGCATCAATATAGACAAAACTACAGAGGGTTAGGCTGGTCCATTGTGCGCCTAATTTATCAAAAGGCGCATGGCTCTTGATAAATTCTGTGCACAGACTTCGAGATCTATGCTTTAGACTGTATTTAAACCTGCTCCAAATGGTCTGACATTTCGGTGTACTTTCAGCCGATGCGACTTGTCGCTGAAAAGTCGCTTTTGATAAATTCCGCAACAATGCATTTTCCAATGCATTTACGTCTAAAATAGACTTGAATGCATCATGTTCTAAAAATCCTCAAGAGCAAAAGTCGCTAAAAAAGTCGCACATATTTAGACTGCGACTTTCTGTGCGACAAATTTAGACAGGAAATAGTCTAAATCCTATGATAAATATCCCTCTTAGTACGTATATGAGGGGAGTACAATATGCTTCACTACATTTAAAACAGTATTTGTCTACAACATCAGCAGGTGTGTACTTTTTTTGCTTTTCACACATCTAGGCCCTTAAGACCTTATCAGGAACAAAATGGTAAACAACTTAGATGTACGTATGTGGTATGCACTTATGTGGGGAGGATAATGCTCTCCAGTACGCTTAAAACAGTATTTGTATACAACACCAGCAGGTTTGTACTTTTGGCTGGCCTTTCACAGCATCTAGGCCTTTAAGAAGTTAACAGGAACAAAATAGTACACCACTTAGATGTACATATTTGGTATGCACCTATGAGGGGAGGACAATGCACTCAAGTATGCTTCAAACAGTATTTGTCTGTAACACCAGCAGGTGTGTACTTTTGCCTGGCCTTTCACAGTATCTAGGCCCTTAAGACTTTAAGAGGAACAAAATGGTACACTACTTAGATGTACGTATGTGGTATGCACTTATGTGGGGAGGACAATGTGCTCCAGTATGCTTAAAACAGTATTTGTCTACAACACCAGCAGGTGTGTACTTTTGTCTGGCCTTAAACAGTATTTAGGCCATTAAGACTTTAACAGGAAAAAAATGGTACACCACTTCGTCAGATTCGATTCGCTCATCCCTAGACACCAACCCAGCAGAAGGTGTCAGTGCCGAAATGTATGTCGGGGTGAACGCATCTGTGGCACTTTCTCTATTGCAACACTTTATTTCTTGATATGCACTGGCACTTTTTTATGGGTAGCATGCCACTTCCCTACTAGCCATTGTTTAATCTATATTGCTTGCTCATTTTGTAGTGCAGTAGTGATTATATTTGATTATTTATTTTTCATCTTACTTACTGCATAGAGGTTGCAGTGCCCCTCGTTTTTCAGTTGCTGTTATTTGTCCATATTACTAAGTGTTTTTAATATGATTAAATAAAGATACATTTTGTTTGTAGGTGTTTTGTTTTTACACACTGCACTTTACAAATAAAATCTATTGGGACACCTATATACTGGAGAAATAACATACCAAGGCCTATAAACTAGAAAAAGGGTAGAGCTGGAGGGTGCTGTAAAACATATTTGTTTGGTGGGTATAGTAGCGATCAATTGTGGCTAAAAGAAATCATCCTGGCGGTTTGGGCAAGAATTGACATGCTAAAGGTGAAGAGACTGACTCAGGTCAGGGAAGACATCACTTGTGAGTCAGTAGATGTAACTGCACTGTAATCACTTATGCAGTCTTCAGAGACACTGCGTAGACACTTCATGAGGGATATTGGTCTGTGTATAGTTTTTTTTTATTTATTTAGTAACAGTATGGGGATAATATGTGATCATGATATGGTAGAATATTTTCTTTTGTTAAACCACTCTCTCTTGATAAAATCCTGTGTATGCCCCTGTCTACACATAAGAGATCCATTTCTTAGTAGGTCAAATGTATTTTACATTATGTATGTCATTATGTCATGTTTTGTTGTGAAATTACATTAAAAAAGGGTGCATTTGAATGTTACATTATGGAAACATACAATACCTATAAAAAGAAGATCATTAACTCTCAAATTTCCAGATTGCAGTTTATTCAAACCATGGGGGAGTAGGATATTCCTTTTTCAATCCAGTACGCCTTTAACCTAGAAATACTTTTTTGTCCAGGAATTTGGTCACCAAACATAAGGTAACAGACATCCTGTAAAATCTTTCATCTATGTTATGAAATGTATTCAAAACTTCCTTTAAGGATTGTTGAAAAACTATACTTGCTTACAGTACGCAATTCTAGTCTTATTGTAGTCAAACCTGACGTGTGTCCACTTTAGGAACAAAATGTGAAAGTCATGTAAACCAGCTTAACGAGTGGAAATTTTGAGAGAATCCAGATAAAATCTGTAAAAATTGATGTGCTCGTTTCTACAGAAAATTTCCATTCAGAGTCTTCAGAAGCACAATACATGTGAGAATCATGAAAATGTTATGGCTGTCTTGGAATGGGAACATAGGCTTAACCTAATCAACAAAATAAATCAAATACAAATATGGCATTGTTTATATCCATATTCCATCTATTGTAATGAACAAAAAGGGAAACATTCCACACAAAAGGATATAGGCAACAATTCTGATTGCAATTGTTCTTAAAATTGGGTGGTGGCTGGATAATACCCATGGCAGTACCTTAAGGAAACTAAGCCTGTTAAGTTAACCCCTTAAGGACTCAGCCCATTTTGGCCTTAAGGACTCAGACAATAAAATTTTTACGTTTTCATTTTTTCCTCCTCGCCTTCTAAAAATCATAACTCTTTTATATTTTCATCCACAGACTAGTATGAGGGCTTGTTTTTTGCGTGACCAGTTGTTCTTTGTAATGACATCACTCATTATATCATAAAATGTATGGCGCAACCAAAAAACACTATTTTTGTGGGGAAATTAAAACGAAAAACGCAATTTTGCTAATTTTGGAAGGTTTTGTTTTCACGTCGTACAATTTATGGTAAAAATGACATGTGTTCTTTATTCTGAGGGTCAATACGATTAAAATGATACCCATTATTATATACTTTTATATTATTGTTGCGCTTAAAAAAAATCAAAAACTTTTTAACCAAATTTGTACGTTTATAATCCCTTTATTTTGATGACCTCTAACTTTTTTATTTTTCCGTATAAGTGGCGGTATGGGGGCTCATTTTTTGCGCCATGATCTGTACTTTTTTTTGATACCACATTTGCATATAAAAAACTTTTAATACATTTTTTTATAATTTTTTTTTTTAATAAAATGTATTAAAAAAGTAGGAATTTTGGACTTTTTTTTAATTTTTTTTCGTTCACGCCGTTCACCGTACGGGATCATTAACATTTTATTTTAATAGTTCGGACATTTACGCACGCGGCGATACCAAATATGTCTATAAAAAATGTTTTTTACGCTTTTTGGGGGTAAAATAGGAAAAAACGGACGTTTTACTTTTTTATTGGGGGAGGGGATTTTTCACTTTTTTTTTTCTTTTACTTTTACATTTTTTTACATTTTTTTTTTTACACTTGAATAGTCCCCATAGGGGACTATTCATAGCAATACCATGATTGCTAATACTGATCTGTTCTATGTATAGGACATAGAACAGATCAGTATTATCGGTCATCTCCTGCTCTGGTCTGCTCGATCACAGACCAGAGCAGGAGACGCCGGGAGCCGCACGAAGGAAGGAGAGGGGACCTCCGTGCGGCGTTATGAATGATCGGATCCCCGCAGCAGCGCTGCGGGCGATCCGATCGTTCATTTAAATCGCGAACTGCCGCAGATGCCGGGATGCCGGGATCTGATGCCCGCGGTTATGCTTAGGACGTAAATGTACGTCCTGGTGCGTTAAGTACCACCTCACCAGGACGTACATTTACGTCCTGCGTCCTTAAGGGGTTAATAACTAAAAGTAACTCAACTGACCAAGTGGAAAATTAAGGCTTAAAGCGCACCTGCCAGATCACCCCAAAAAAACTAAACTGTTATATGTTGCTTAGTATCTCATCCTTATCATGTACATATCATTTTTATGTGTCTATGACCTATATTTCTCTCAGAATTAGCTATATTTCTGAATTACCTTAATGTTGTCGACCAGAAGCAGGGGGGCGGGTCCCTTTCTTCTCCACAGGTGATAACCACTCCCCCTCCCTCACTCTCCTCAGTCGCTGGTCTGGGGAGTTAGCATCTGTAACCCTTTTCTTTCTGGTTCTACACTATACACACACACTGTGTGCTTACAGCTTTTGCAAAACTACAGCTCCCAGCATGCTCACACATCCTTTGAGTTGTAGTTTTGCAACAGCTGGAGGCATATGATTGTTAAAACTCAGATTTACAGCAGTGTTGCTGCAGGCTGTGTTCGTCCTACTGTTGCAAAATTTTAACTCCCAGCCTGCCCACACATCATTTGGCTGTGCAGGCATGCTGGGAGTTGTAGTTTTGCAACAGCTGGAGGCATATGATTGTAGTCCCCCTGTATTAGATACACACACACATTGACTTTATTTATTCATACACATGCACATTATCTAGACAACACTGATTTACACACATACATATATATCCACACACACACATATATACATGCAGGGACACTTACTTTTTAACTCCTTAACGACGCAGGACATACATTTACGTCCTGTGCGGTGACCCCATGTCATATCGGGTCGGTCCCGAAGGCCATCAACGGCTTGGACCCGCGGCTAATACAGGACATCACCAATCACAGTGATTCCCTGTATTAACCCTTCAGATGCGGCAATCAAAGTTGACCGTCGCTTCTGAAGTGAAACTGAAAGTATTCGGGCAGGTCACTTGGGGTGTTCGGGACCGCCACAACGAAATCGCGGCGTCCTGAACAGCTTACAGAACTCCGGGAGGATCCCTACCTGTCTCCTCGGTGTCCGATCGGCGAATGACTGCTCCGTGCCTGAGATTTAGGCAGGAGCAGTCAAGCACCGATAGCACTGATCAATGGTATATTAATACATGCCAGTGATCAGTGTAAAAGATCAGTGTGTGCAGTGTTATAGCTCCTATGGGGGAAATAACACTGCAAAAAAAAAAAAAGTGAAAAAAAAGTGTTAATATATGTGATTCAACCCTTTCCCTAATAAAAGTCTGAATCACCCTCCTTTTCCCATTAACCAATTTTATTTTTGCATTTTAGTTTTTTCCTCCTCGCCTTCTAAAAATCATAACTCTTTTGTATTTCCATCCACAGACCCATATAAGGACTTGTTTTTAGTGTCACCAATTGTACTTTGTAACTACATCACTTATTTTACCATAAAATGTACGGTGCAACCAAACAAATATTATTTATGTCGGAAAATTGAAAAGAAAACCGCAATATTGCAAATTTCGGAAGGTTTTGTTTTCACGCTGTACACTTTCCGGTTAAAATGACATGTTTTCTTTATTCTGTGGGTCATGCGATTAAAATGATGCCCATGTTATATGCTTTTCTATAATTGTACCACTTAAAAATAAATCTCAAACCATTTTAACAAAATTAGTATGTTTGAAATTGCCCTATTTTTACCACCTATAACTTTCTCATTTTTCTTATATGGAGCGATATGAGGGCTAATTTTATGTGCCATGATCTGTAGTTTTTATCAGTACCACTTTTGCTTAGGTTTAACTTTCTATTCATTTTTTATTAATTTTTTTAGGGAATAAACTGTGAAAAAAAAGCTGCAATTTTGGACTTTTTACAATTTGTTTACGTTCACGCCATTCACCGTACAGGATAATTAACAATATGTTTTAAGAGTTCAGACTTTTACGCACACGGCGATACCAAATATGTGTGTTAATCATTTTTTACGCTTTTTTGGGGTGTAAGGATTCCTCCTTGGGGATTAACTCTGGGATCGTCCTGGACCACGCCACAGGATGCGTTTCTTCTCAATAAACCAGCAAACAAACGCTTATCATGCAAATCGAGCACCTTGCCAGTTTTATTAGACAGGTTGCAGGGAAAGAAACAAACAAAAAGCAGGAACAAAACAAAATCCTAGACCGTCTGGTCACTGACTAAACAGATCAGCTTGTCCTGACTAACAACCGCTGAGCTTCCCTCAGCCAGTTAAACATATGTCCCCTGCAACCTTCTACTCACAATTCATGGCAGTCTCTTTGAGCCTCTCATAGCTTGGGCTGTGTACTCCTCAGCAGCCTCTGTCTCTTCCCTACAGCCCACATGCTGTCTCCTAGGAAGAGCCCCAACTATTCTGTTTCTTTTCCTTTTAAAATACACACTTTCCCTTCCTGATACCTCATTAATCAGGCCACAGGTGGAGCATTCTGCAGAGATAGCAAGGGAAATACACCCTTTCCTTGCCACACTGCCACATATCCCCCCCCCCCCTCTGCTCAGACCACCGGGAAGGAGCACTTGTATTCAAAAGGCAGAGTCCAACTGCCTTTCCTTTTCCTTGAACAACTACGTCCAACAGGTTTTGGAGGCACTTGGCTTCCTTCATCAGTAGATTTTATCTGCACCACTTCAATGGTGCACCCTTCTTTCATTCGCACTTTCATCAGCCACCGAGCACAAGACTTTTGGTCACCTTTGACAAATTCCTTGTAAAAAGCTCCATTCATGTCACACCTTTCCAACACCAGGTTCTTCATCTTGGTCTGTGCAGTGCTCTGGACACTAGGTGCGGACAAGGCAGATGCTCTAGGCCATTGTCTTCTTCTGTCACTGGTATGACCATTGCGCGAACTTTGCTGGTGGCCAACCGAGCCTGTATCACCCATTTGCAGGTCTTCTAAGTCATCCTCCATAATTTCAGGAGGCTTCCCTTTAATGCACCTGTCCATCTTCTCCTTGAGACGGACTCTTCTCCAAATTCTACTTCTGCGGACTTTCTTCCAGTGTTTTCTAATCCAGTGCCTCTCAGGGTTTCCACCACCACCCAGTCTTCTATCACAGTGACCTCTTTTTAAGGACTCTGCTTTCTTATTAGCCCTTTCTTTAGGGACACCGACTTTCACAGGCTCATTTTTAGGCTGAGAATTCTTGGCTCCTTTAGGCAGTTTTTCACCTGCACCTTCAGATGTGTCACTGACTTTACTTGCAGCTTCTGCAGTTATCTCTGGTTTGACTTCTACCTCAGAGAACTTCTCTGCCTCAGAATTTTCACCATGCAATGTCAATATCTCTGCAGCTTCAGAGGACTTCCCATATGGTTTCACCTCAGTCTCAGCTTCAGAGGACCTTTCATATGGCTTCTTCTCATGGTCTTCAGACACTACTGTTTCTTGCGTCCATTGTTCAGACTCCGCCTTTTTTAGAGAAAGCATCCCTGTCTCCAGTAGCTTTTGCCCCACAAGCAGTTTTTCTTCTTTTACACGGACGGCTGTGGCTTTGACCTCAGTTTCCATCTGAGACACTTTTAACCTCTCGTTAGCCAGTTCTACTATAACTTGGTCACGGCTTTCTTTTAGGACCTTCATGTCCCCTTCCAGCTTTAAACATTTCTGCTGCTCCCTCTTGAGCTTAGCAGAGTTCTTCTTTTCACTTTCCAGCAATTCTGTCAAGTTTTTGACAGTATCCTCCAGGGACAGCAGTTGTTCTCTCATCTGCTCATTGTCTTTATTCAGTTGCGCCATCTTGGACACTTTCTGCTCATAGACTTTTAGCTGAGCCTCTTGTTCAGAAAGCTGAGTACCCAGTGAATCCAAGGCAGCTGCGCGAGACTTAATATGCGTTTCGTTCTGCGCCTCCAGGCTCTGCACCTTATGAGCCAATAGCCTTGTGATCACTTTGCAGAGCCAGATATGCCCCACACAGGACATTCACTTCTTCATCCTTGAATGAGATCTGCTTGGCCAGAATCTCCAATTCTCTCTCCTTGCTGGTCATAAGACCCTGGGAGCAGGACAGTTCCTCCTGCAGAGCCGCAAACTCACTTTTGTGAAGCTCCATATCTTTCTGCAGCTGAAGCGTCGCTTCCTGCTCTTTATTCAAGTCTGCAAGCGTTTTTTCTTTCTCCTCTGTCAGGTGATGAACTACTTCTTCCTTTTGAGACAATTTAACAGAAACCATCTGTAAGGTTTCTTCAAGGTTCTGGATCTGCTCCCTTTTTTTACCAAGACCAGCGCGTTTTTTTTCGAGATCTCTTACTTACAGCGGTCTCCTTACTCTCGCTGCTGGACCTTGTGACATTCTCTTGTCCTCTGACAGTCACCTGTGCTTGGCCTGTCTCTTCCTTGAAGCCAACTCGTTCAGACTCTTTTCCACCTTTAGGAGTAGTCTCCCCCTTTTCAAGGGTCTTGGCCACTTGGGCTTCAGGGTAGTTCCTGGTCAGTCTCTCTGGACTGTCTCTCTGCTCACTGGCAGACTTCTCTTTTACTTCAACACTGTCTCTCTGCTGCCCAGCAGAAAGGTCTAGGGCTCCTGGGTCTGCAACAACATCTGGTCCAGTGGTTCGACTTTCCTGGTCACGATCCATCTCTGGTCCAGACATCACATCTCCTTCACTCAGGACTCTGTCTGTGACAGTAAGCGCAGCACCCAGCTCCACATGTACTCTCTTCAGTACTTCTGCATTATCCACAGACATCTCTGTAGCTTCTTTTCCAGTCACCTCTTCCAGATGACCGCGCAACTCTAGCCCCACCTTGGGCTCATCTTCAGCTGGCGGATGGAACCCATGTTCCTGTACCTGATCCGTTTCTGGTTTCACTGAAGATTCTGTTTCAGTCAGAGGCACACTTGTCACTTGAGTCACTGGATCCTCTTGGACTTGACTCAGGGTCTGGTCTTCAGCTCCCCCAGCAGTCTGGCAGACCCCTATCTGACCTACATCTAGTGACTGCTGACACTCCCCGTCCTTAGCCTCTGTTGAGTAACTCTCCTCTAGTGTGTGATGCAAGTCAGGTGTTGTGAGCCTATCAGATGTACCTGCTCTAGTCACCTGACAGTCTTCCCATAATTGCTGAAAAAATTGAAAACCCGTCCCCAGTACTACATCATACTCCAAGGAGGGCTCTATTGCAACCTTGTGACCTATAGTACCATAGGGAGAAGAAATACAGACATTAACCGTTTTATAACCCCAAATACCAGCCTGCATAGACACTATAGCGGGGTCTGGCCTTCTGCTGCTGGACTTTAACCAGACTTATTACACATCTAGGGTCTAACAAAACCGTCATCATTTTACCTTCTATTGCCAGCTCACACAGGTTTTCTTTTGTCCTGTCAGAGGTGGCAGCAGTTCTCTTTACATCTGAACACATCAACATAAGTTTTTCAACAAAAACATTATCAGATTGCACATGTTCAAAATTTACAGGACAGTTCATAGCACTAGGACCTAACTCAGGCAAAGTGTGTTTTGTTACATTTTCTCCCAGTCCTGCATTTAACATTTTCTGTTCACCAGATTTTTTCAATCCGATCTGCACAGTGTGAACAGTCCCATCAGTCTTCATGAGGGGTTCCCCACCCTCACATGATTTTGCAACTGGACATAGGTTGGTACCACCTTGAACACTGTTCACACAGTCAACTAGGGAAACACCACCCTCCGACTCAGCCTTTTTATGCACAGTCCCATCATTTTTATGCACAGTCTCATAGTCACTAAACATGGCCCCCATAACCCCTGGAACAGTCTTACCAGAATCTCTTGCCGTCCAGTCAGTTAAGGGCTGGTGCTGGACACCTCTCACCAGCTTCTCTGCTGCAGAACATCGCTCCACTTGCTCTTTAAGTAGCTCTGCAACCTTAAACCCAGCATCACTGTTAGGCTGCAGTGCACACTGTAGTCTTGCAGCGCGGCTTACTCCCACTTTAGTCAGGATCTCTGTCTTGACTTTCTCATAGTCCCGTAAGATCTTTGGATCCAGTTCACAATGAACTTTTTGGGCATCTCCTCCAATGAATCCAAACACCAAGTTTCCCCAGTGTGTCTTGGGCCATGCCTCATGTGTAGCAATCCTTTCAAACTCTGCAAAGCTTGCTTCCTCTTGCGCTGCAGCAGTCTGCAACAAAGCACTTATCAGGACATCCATTTTGCAACACTTCAAACCTTGCAAACACAGTACAGTCCTCTGCCGAAATGTCAGCCGCTTGCCAACAAAATTTTTTCCGTTGCCCCTAACAACGCCTTTATACACAGTCTCAAAACGTAATCTGCACTCTGCAGGTGGCCCGTCCACCTGTCTCCTTACTTGAGAAAGAGTGCCCACACGCTTGATGCGATTTGTTGCCCCTAACAACAAGTTCACCACAGGCGCAGTCCTGCTCTTGTACTCCACAGCTGGGCTCGTCCCACTGTCCCCTCTCTGAGAAAGAGTACACCCTTGCACCATGCACGGTAGTTTTCTCTTGGCAACAACTTCACTGCAACTCGACCACTGGTTGCTCCTAGCAACGTGTTTGCCCGCATCCGACACCAATTGTAAGGATTCCTCCTTGGGGATTAGCTCTCGGATCGTCCTGGACCACGCCACAGGATGCGTTTCTTCTCAATAAACCAGCAAACAAACGCTTATCATGCAAATCGAGCACCTTGCCAGTTTTATTAGACAGGTTGCAGGGAAAGAAACAAACAAAAAGCAGGAACAAAACAAAATCCTAGACCGTCTGGTCACTGACTAAACAGATCAGTTTGTCCTGACTAACAACCGCTGAGCTTCCCTCAGCCAGTTAAACATATGTCCCCTGCAACCTTCTACTCACAATTCATGGCAGTCTCTTTGAGCCTCTCATAGCTCGGGCTGTGTACTCCTCAGCAGCCTCTGTCTCTTCCCTACAGCCCACATGCTGTCTCCTAGGAAGAGCCCCAACTATTCTGTTTCTTTTCCTTTTAAAACACACACTTTCCCTTCCTGATACCTCATTAATCAGGCCACAGGTGGAGCATTCTGCAGAGATAGCAAGGCAAATACACCCTTTCCTTGCCACACTGCCACAGGGGGTAAAATGGGAAAAATTAACATTTTCCTTTTTTCTGGGGGAGGGGATTTTTCAAAATTTTTTATTTTTAATTTTTTTTTTTTTTTTTTTACACTTTAATAGTCCCCATAGGGGACTATTTATAGCAATCATTTGATTGCTAATACTGTTCAGTGCTATGTATAGGACATAGCACTGATCAGTATTATCAGCTTTCTTCTGCTCTGGTCTGCTCAATCTCAGACCAGAGCAGAAGACCCCGGGAGACAGCCGGAGCCAGGTAAGGGGACCTCCGGCTGCAATGCTGGATGATCGGATCTGTATTGATCACGGAATCTGGGGGGTTAATGGTTGACATCCATGTACTTGCGGATGTCCGCCATTACCGGCGGGTTCCTGGATGCTGATTGCAGCCGGGACCTGCCACGCATTACGCGATCAACGCTCTGGTGCTCGCGGTCATGGCGGCGCGTAAATGTACATCATGGTGCATTAAACGGGTTCTCCGGTGCTTAGACATCTTATTCCCTATCCAAAGGATAGGGGAAAAGATGCCTGATCGCGGGAGTCCCGCCGCTGGGGACCCCCGGGATCTTGCACGCGGCACCCCGTTTGTAATCAGACCCCAGAGCGTGTTTGCTCCGGGACTGATTACTGGCGGCTACAGGGCGGGCGGCGTGTGACGTCACGCCCCCGCCCCCGTGGGATGTCACGCTCCGCCCCACAATGCAAGCCTACGGGAGGGGGCGTGACAGCTATCACACCCCCTCCCGTAAGCTTACATTGAGGGGCGGAGCGTGACATCACACGGGGGCGGGGGCGTGACGTCACACGCCGCCCGCCCTGTAGCCGCCGGTAATCAGTCCCGGAGCAAACACGCTCCGGGGACTGATTACAAATGGGGTGCCGCGTGCAAGATTACGGGGTCCCCAGTGGCGGGACTCCTGCGATCAGGCATCTTATCCCCTATCCTTTGGATAGGGGATAAGATGTCTAAGCACCGGAGTACCCCTTTAAGTACCACGGCACCATGACGTACATTTACGTCCATTGTCGTTAAGGGGTTAAAGGGGTACTCCGGTGGAATTTTATTTATTTTTTTATCAACTGGTGCGAGAAAGTTAAACAGATTTGTAAATTAGAGCAAAGTAGAAAACAGTCAGCTCACCCGGCCACCGCACGGCAATATAATCCTCCAAGGATACGAAGAAAGCAGGTAGATGCCAGCAATTATGAAACTTCACCTTTATTGGAACCACGTAAAATCATCGACATGGAGAGACTTCAATAAGACAAACATTTAAAATTCCAGGAATCAGCGCCAAGCATGACGCGTTTTAGGTCATTTGACCTTTCATCAGATGCATGGTGGGAAGCAGAGGGGTGGGGGAATATATCCCAGCCTTCTAATGGAACAGGTGAGTGAAACGTCTATCCTATGACAAGGGATTAACCCTGTCCTTTCCAAAAGTTGAGGCACCCTTCTGCTAAACATAACAGATATAGAATCATAAATTATTAAGCACCTATAACCTAGTTATAAATCAAATGCAAACAATATATATGAAACCTGTATATTATTAAGGAGACACAAAATGTGCATTGGGAGGAAAAAAGGTTGCAACAACACTAATAAATAGTGAAACAATAATATGTGTAAGATATCAAATGGCGACCTAAAACTAATTAGTAATGAAGGATGACGTCTGATTTTAAATTTAACCCATGTGGTTGAAATGTGCGTAAGGAGTAAATCCAAAAGATTTCCCTATTAAGTAATGATTTGATGCGGTCTCCACCTCTGTCATGTGAACAAATTATTTCGATACCCGAGAACGAAAAATGAGCTACATTACCATCATGGACATTTTTAAAGTGTTTAGAAACATTCGATGCGTTAGTGTAAGAACTGCTGCCAATGGCTCTAAGATGTTCTTGAATGCGTTTTTTCAAGGTTCTTTTAGTACTGCCGATATAAGAAAGATTACAGCTATTACAATCTATTTTGTAAATGACGTGAGTGGATACACAATTAATAAATTGTTTAATCGGTACAGGATTCAAATCAGGAATTGAAATCGTAGAAGTCTTGGCAGCATGTACACACACAACGCATCTAGGTAAACCGCACTTGAAAAACCCATTTGTTTTAATCCATGAACGAGAACCAACAGCAGAGGCAAGTGGCAAGGCACTCAGAGATAAAAGATTACCTAAATTAGGGGCCTGTCTGCTCGAAAAATTTATGCCATTTTTTAAATATTTGTTAAGAATGGTGTCCTGACACAGAATAGGTAAAAATTTGTTAATAATAGATTTTATACTATTAAATTCAAGACTATAAGTAGTTGTAAAGGTGGGCTTCGATACCGTATTCGAAAATGTTTGATGAGGTTTTGATATGAGAAGACTATCTCTAGATTTTTGTAAAACTTTACGTTTGGCTCTGTTCAGACACCAGTGCTGGTAACCTCTCTGACCCAAACGATGGAAAATGTTATCCGATTCAATTTGAAAAGATTCGTCTGTAGAACAATTTCCGCGAGCACGAGTCAGCTCTCCCACCGGAACGGCTAAAACCGTATGTTTTGGGTGGCATGACTCTGCACGCAGAATGGTATTGCCTGCAGTCGATTTTCTATATGTGGAAGTGTGAACACGTCCCTGTCTGCTGTCAAGTAAAATATCCAAAAATGGAGTGACGGATCTGTGCCAAGTTGATGTAAAAAATTAATTATGAGGATTATTGTTAACATAGTCAACAAAACAGGAAGCATTATGCTCTGAGGACGACCAAATTATGATGACATCGTCAACGTATCTTCCGTACCAAACAATGTTGGAAAAGAAGGGGTTGATGTCAGAGAATATATATTGCATCTCCCACCAGTGGACAAAAATATTTGCCACTGAAGGGGAGGATTTAGCCCCCATTGAGGCACCAGTCCTCTGAACATAATATTGATCCTGAAATTTGAAAAAATTATGAGTTAATATATAATTCAACGCCTCAAGAACAAACTGGCACAGGTCCTCACTGTAAGTAGAACAATTGTAAATGATATCCGACACTGCTCGAAGAGAAAGTGAATGAGGGAGGGAAGAATACAAGGATTCGATGTCCATAGTAAGCCACGAATAGGAAGTATGCCATTCAATTTGATTAATTATCGAAAGTAAGTGTTGGGAATCTTTAATGTGGCTTGGACACATAGAGACAAGGAGTTGGAGAAGTGAGTCTACCCATTCGCAAAGGGGTTCATTAAGAGAACCAATGCCCGCCACTATGGGTCTCATGGGAGGCGGGAATTGGCCTTTATGAATCTTCGGTAAAGAGTGAAATATTGGAGTAATGGGATTAGAAACCCGTATATAATCAAACTCTTTTTGTGATAATATCCCTAAAGATAAACCATATCTGAGTAGCGATTCCAGTTTAGAAGAAAACAAAGTGGTGGGATTATATTTGATTGGTGTATATGTGACCTCATCATTTAAAATGCGCTTATTAAGCATACAATAAAGATCAACATCCATACATATAACAGCCCCCCCCCCCCCTTGTCAGCTGATCAAATAACCCAATTGTTATTATCTCTCAAATCCTTAAGAGCAATTCTTTCGGATTTTGATAAATTATTGGCTCTTGGTCCTATACCGGAACGTTTAAGTTCAACTAACTCTTTCATGACCATGTCTTGAAAGGTGTCAATGTAAGGACTCCTAGAGCCAACAGGATAAAATTCAGGATTTTTAATTTTGAAAGACGGCGAGGTGGACACAGTAGTCACATGTCGCCTTGTCTCGAAATCCAATGACAATAGATCACAAAACACATTTTGGTCATGGAAGGAAGAAAAATTATTATTAAGAGACACATGTGTAGCCGTGGAAACCTCGCTAGACAATGGAACTGGATTAGAATCAACAGAGTCCACGATATCAAAATGTTTTTTCAAAGTCAAAGTTCTGACAAATTTGTTAATGTCCAGGATAGTATTAAATACGTTAAAGTGGGTGGATGGTGAGAAGCCCAGTCCTTTAGCCAAAACAGAAAGATGCGAGGAAGTAAAAGTTAGTGGAGACAAAACAATCACATCCAGATTTTGGCTTACTTGTGATGTTTCTTGAACTCTCTGGCGGACCTTCTTGGATTTATGTTTGCGGCCCCCCTCCGCCTGCGTTTTTTAATCTTTTAGAATCATTGGTGGAGCCACTTAAATTAGAGACAGGACGATCGTCTGAAGCCGTAAAATCTGAATCATCGGATTGTGTATCGGAAGCCTCCGATTCTGCTGAACTGAAGGTGACCCGTTGGTTTCTAGGATTATATCTCTTATGGTGATAACCGGGCTTATCACCTTTTTTCAAGATAGAACGAGATGGGAGGAACTTATCCCAGGCTCCCCAGGCGTAAACTTTATTTGACTGATGATCATGCAAGTCCCTTTGGAATTTACTTTTCTTTGTTTCCTTAATGATTTGTTCGAGATTCGCTATTTTTTGTTTTAATTTAGAGTCATGTTCACACAACAGGGTGGTACTAGCATGCGGAGAAAGAAAGTCCTGCGTTTTCTTTATGTCCAATTTCCCATGCACAAGTGATTCCTTTTGGGATAAAACCAGGATGTTGATCAATTTAGCAGAACATTCACTCAGAGCGTCATTCCACATTGTTTGATGTTCCTCCTTTATGTTGATGGTGAGGATTTTTTTTAGGCGTAAGCCCCGAGGAATGAGGCCCTTGGATAGATACGTCTCCATAGAAGTAACCTCCCACCACAGTTTGGTCTCCTTGACCAGTAGCTTTTCGAAGGAATATATATGCATTTTCAACTGTATATCATGTGAAGCTCGATCCATGTCGAATATTTCCAATGCTGCATCGCAGCGTTCAATGTGGTTATCAACGTCCTTTAGGAGAAGTAACCCCTCTTCCATGATAGGGACCGGGGCACCGGTTTCCGTTGGAGAGGACACTCTTCGAGCAGTGTCGGATATCATTTACAATTTTTCTACTTACAGTGAGGACCTGTGCCAGTTTGTTCTTGAGGAGTTGAATTATATATTAACTCATAATTTTTTCAAATTTCAGGATCAATATTATGTTCAGAGGACTGGTGCCTCAATGGGGGCTAAATCCTCCCCTTCAGTGGCAAATATTTTTGTCCACTGGTGGGAGATGCAATATATATTCTCTGACATCAACCCCTTCTTTTCCAACATTGTTTGGTACGGAAGATACGTTGACAATGTCATCATAATTTGGTCGTCCTCAGAGCATAATGCTTCCTGTTTTGTTGACTATGTTAACAATAATTCTCATAATTAATTTTTTACATCAACTTGGCACAGATCCGTCACTCCATTTTTGGATATTTTACTTGACAGCAGACAGGGACGTGTTCACACTTCCACATATAGAAAATCGACTGCAGGCAATACCATTCTGCGCGCAGTCATGCCACCCAAAACATATGGTTTTAGCCGTTCCGGTGGGAGAGCTGACTCGTGCTCGCGGAAATTGTTCTACAGACGAATCTTTTCAAATTGAATCGGATAACATTTTCCATCGTTTGGGTCAGAGAGGTTACCAGCCCTGGTGTCTGAACAGAGCCAAACGTAAAGTTTTACAAAAATCTAGAGATAGTCTTCTCATATCAAAACCTCATCAAACATTTTCGAATACGGTTTCGAAGCCCACCTTTACAACTACTTATAGTCTCGAATTTAATAGTATTAAATCTATTATTAACAAATGTTTACCTATTCTATGTCAGGACACCATTCTTAACAAATATTTAAAAAATGGCATACATTTTTCGAGCAGACGGCCCCCTAATTTAGGTAATCTTTTATCTCCGAGTGCCTTGCCACTTGCCTCTGCTGTTGGTTCTCGTTCATGGATTAAAACAAATGGGTTTTTCAAGTGCGGTTTACCTAGATGCGTTGTGTGTGTACATGCTGCCAAGACTTCTACGATTTCAATTCCTGATTCGAATCCTGTGCAGATTAAATAATTTATTAATTGTGAATCCACTCACGTCATTTACAAAATAGATTGTAATAGCTGTAATCTTTCTTATATCGGCAGTACTAAAAGAACCTTGAAAAAACGCATTCAAGAACATCTTAGAGCCATTGGCAGCAGTTCTTACACTAACGCATCGAATGTTTCTGAACACTTTAAAAATGTCCATGATGGTAATGTAGCTCATTTTTCGTTCTCGGGTATCGAAATAATTCGTTCACATGACAGAGTTGGAGACCGCATCAAATCATTACGTAATAGGAAAATCTTTTGGATTTACTCCTTACGCACATTTCAACCACATGGGTTAAATTTAAAATCAGACGTCATCCTTCATTACTAATTAGTTTTAGGTCGCCATTTGATATCTTACACATATTATTGTTTCACTATTTATTAGTGTTGTTGCAACCTTTTTTCCTCCCAATGCACATTTTGTGTCTCCTTAATAATATACAGGTTTCATATATATTGTTTGCACTTGATTTATGACTAGGTTATAGGTGCTTAATAATTTATGATTCTATACCTGTTATGTTTAGCAGAAGGGTGCCTCAACTTTTGGAACGGACAGGGTTAATCCCTTGTCATAGGATAGACGTTTCACTCACCTGTTCCATTAGAAGGCTGGGATATATTCCCCCACCCCTCTGCTTCCCACCATGCATCTGATGAAAGGTCACATGACCTGAAACGCGTCATGCTTGGCGCTGATTCCTGGAATTTTAAATGTTTGTCTTATTGAAGTCTCTCCATGTCGATGATTTTACGTGGTTCCAATAAAGGTGAAGTTTCATAATTGCTGACATCTACCTGCTTTCTTCGTAGATTTGTAAATTACTTCTATTACAAAATCTTAATAATTCCAGTACTTATTAGCTGCTGAATACTACATAGGAAATTATTTTCTTTTTGGAATACAGTGCTCTCTGCTGACATCTCTGTCCATTTTAGGAACTGTCCAGAGCAGCATATGTTTGCTATGGGGATTTCCTCCTACTCTGGACAGTTCTTAAAATGGACAGAGATGTCAGTAGAGAGCGCTGTGGTCATAATGTCAGCAGAGGGCTCTGTGTTCCAAAAAGAAAAAAACAATTCTGTAGTATTCAGCAGCTAATAAGTACTGGAAGGATTAAGAAGTAATTTACAGGGGGCGTGGCTTGGCTTGGCTAGGGACCCTACTTCTGGGCTCTTTACAGCACCATGGGCGGCAAAAACAAAAATAAACAGCGGGGGATACCCTCCTCAGAGGCCCCGGATTCCCAGCACTCCATCAGGGGATGCTTTAATCCAGTGCTGCCCTCTCAAACATCGCGGCCCCCGGACCAACAGTGGCTATTTTCCCCGCCTTTCCCTGCTATCGTGTGCGCAGCGAAGTGCGATCAACCCACGCACACCGCACCAGCTCACCATCCAGCAATACCGCCGGCACTGAATGCCGAAAACGCAGCACCAGGGACTACTCACTAGTGTTGCTCGCGAATATTCGCAATTCGAATTTTAATCGCGAATATCGCATATTCGTGAATATTACGAATATAGCACTATATATTCGTAATTACGAATATTCGTTTTTTTTACGCATATGCGAAAATTTATGTGCATACGCGACAATTTATGCGCATATTCGCGAAGATTGAGTCCTCCCTTATTTAATGGTATAGGGAACTATGTCTGGTGCATTGAAATCAATAGGCCCATTGTGGTCTATGGGGATCTCACGGCATGTGAAACAGTAAGATGAGCAGGACAGTCTCGGCAGCACAGTGGACGCGAGACCACCACGGGTTTGAGTCCTGGGGTGGGACAGAGTTTTACAGTGTTGTGGTTTAACTTTACTTTCCTGGAAAAGCTGGTGAGTTGCCCATAGCAACCAATCATATTGCTTCTTTCATTTTTCACAAGGCCTCTGCAAAATGAAAGAAGCGATCTGATTGGTTGCTATGGGCAACTCAGAAACTTTTCCAGGAAAAGTTTCTGAGTTGCCCATAGCAACCAGATTGCTTCCTTCATTTTTCAGAGGCCTTTTCAAATGAAAGAAACCATCTGATTTGTTGCTATGGGCAACTTAAAGTTAAACCACAGCACTGTAGCACTCTGTCCCACCCCAGGACTCGAACCTGTGGGGTCTCCTATCCACCATGCTGCCAAGACAGTCCTGCTTAGCTTAGTGCTTTACATGCTGTGAGATCCCCATAGACAACAATAGGCCTATTGGTTTCAATGGGCAAAAAATCACAGAGTTAATGCACCAGTCATAGTTCGGTATACCATTAAAGAAGGGAGGGCTCAATATTTGCGAATATGCGCATATGCAGAAAACCAGTGTAGAGGAAGAGTTGTGCAGTTGTCCATAGCAACCAATCAGATTGTTTCCTTCATTTTTGAAAAGGCCTCTGAAAAAAGAAAGAAGCGATCTGATTGGTTGCTATGGGCAACTCAGAAACTTTTCCTCTGGACAGGTTTTGATAAATCTCCCTCTATGGGGGAGATACATCAAAACCAGTGTAGAGAAAGAGTTGTGCAATTGCCCATAGCAACCAATCAGAGTAAAGTTAAACCACAGCACTGTAACACTCTGTCCCACCCTGGGACTCAAACCCGTGGCGGTTTCCCATCCACTGTGCTGCCAAGAGGGTCCTGCTCATCTAACTGTTTTACATGCCGTGAGATCCCCATAGACCACAATGGGCCTATTGTTTTCAATGGGCAAAAAATCACAGAGTTCATGCACCTGTCATAGTTCCCTATACCATTAAAGAAGGGAGGGCTCAATATTCGCGAATATGCGCATATATTTTCGCATATGCGAAAAACATGAATATAACGAATATACGAATTTCGCGAATATATGACGAATATTCGTAAAATATCGCTAATTCGAATATGGCCTATGCTGCTCATCACTACTACTCACCTACGCTGCCAGAGTCTGCTCCCAGGTTCTGCTGCACCCAGCCAGCAAGCTGGGCTGGCCCCCTCTCATGAGCTGCACATGCTTGCCTGCCTGCGAGTCTGCCATCTCTCCTCCTTTGTACTCACACATAGTGGACTGGGCAGCCCACTGTACGGATATGGATTCAGATACATCCACACCTTCTAATGATTCGTCCGAGGAAAGTGAGCCTCTTGAAACCCCCCGCCAAAAAGAAGGTTTTCAAGACCCCTCCGGACACACCCTTGGAACTTGACAGAGCACATCGGGCTCTGAAAGCAAAGAATGCTGACCCGAAGAAACCACGTGACGTCATTTGCAGAGTACACCATTACCTCATCAAGGATGACATCATGAAAAGAGCATGGGCGCTCCCAAATCTCTCTTATAATGGGACTGTCATCCAATCATACCCGGATCTCTCCCTCCGCACGTTGTAACTGCGTGCCGCTCTAACACCCCTGCTCCAGTTGCTCCAAAATGCCCATATTGTATACCGCTGGGGATATCCTTTCTCCCTGACTGCTCGACACGGGACTACCTTGGCGACCCTTCACCATCCACAGGACTTGCCTGTCTTCCTGCAAACCATTAAACTGCCCCCCGGTGCCGCTACCGTCGTGGGAGCAACTCTTCACGGATCCGCTGGCTCCACCATCCTCTGTGACAGATCGCAACAGACCCTCCACAGCCCACCTGGGCGCCACCTCGCAAATTCCACTGCCTCAGTGCCAGAAGCGGAAGACCTAATGGCGTTCATGGCAACTTACCTTTCTTCCCCACCATTTAGTGAATTTCTGGAGCCCGGTCCCCGACGCACTGCCCTCTTGGACCACTCCAGTGCTGAGTTCCCCCTCACCCCGTTAGCTTGATTAATGTATTAGCCGCCCCTTCACTAGCAATCAGCGGGCTCTTGGCCTCCTCTACATCACTATGCCCAGTTTCAATAGTCTGTTTCATTTGTTTCATACTGGTCCCGTTCTATGGTATGATTTATGTGTTCTCTTGTTATGCTTTAACTGCCTGCCTACTGGCTCGTTTCCCATGTTTCCCCCACTAGGTGGGATATCGGACTGGTTCCGACGTCCATATTGGCCCTTTTGGCCTCATTCTTTAGTCCCCTTGTAGCTGTCCCCCCACAGTTGCTGAGGACCCTGTCTTTCCCTGCCTTCTACTCCTCCCCTTATCCTCTTCTCCCTTTCTTTTCTTGAAGGAATCTCCAGCTCCACCATTTCGCACCTCACGGACCGGCTGGCCCTCCATGCAGACAAGACCATGGAAAGCACGATACACCCCCACACCATCCACATGGCCTCAGACATTTCCCTAACGACCCTTAATGTAAAGGGCCTTAACATCCCCGAGAAGAGGGCCCAGTTGCTCTATTCTTTCCATAAATGGAAAGTCCATATCCTCTGTCTACAGGAGAGGCACTTTAAAAGCAGTTCTCTCCCCAATACCCATAACCACTATTATCCCACATGGTTACATAGTACTAACCCTGAAGCCAAGAGGAAAGGGGTTTTCCTGGCATTCCATAGATCCCTCCCCGTTACCATCCTTTCCTCCATGACTGACTCCCAAGCTCATTATTTATTTGCTAATTGTGAAATGGCGGGGCAACCACTTACAATCATGACCCTATACGCTCTTAACCACGGCCAGGTCCCTTTCCTCCTCAAAGCCCTGGACTTACTTGCCTCGTTTGCCACGGGACCCATCTTCCTATGTGGAGACCTCAACCTAACGCTCACTGCTATTCTGGATACGTCCTCTGGCAAATCCTACCTCTCTTACAACAAGCTCCGTGCCCTGCGAAGGAAACTACAACTGCTGCAGCTAAGCGATGCCTGGCGGGCCTTACACCCAGACCATTGGGACTACATTTCTTCTCTCACCCACACCAGGCCTACTCCCACATAGATTACATTTTCTGCCCACACCACCTGCTGCCATCAATTAGACGAGCCAACATTGGCGTAGAGATGCGTTCCTGTGACGATGGTCTTCACCCTTCCCTCTTTTGCCAAGCCCCACTTGTCCTGGAAGTTGAATGACTCCCTCCTCGTGGACGAGCTCTGCATCCAGGATGTCAGGTCAGCTATCTCAAATTTCCGGGACGATCACCGAGGGGACCCCTCTGGACCCCTGATCAAACGAGAGGCCCTTAAATGTGTACTAGGAGGAGTGCTGATCAAACATGGGGCTAGGCTGAAGAGGGAATCTGCCACGAAATACACATCTCTTATCAACCACTTACACGTCCTAGAATCCCTCCATAAACAATCACTCCAGGAAACGGTACTGCGAGAACTCATACAGGTTAGGCATGACTTACTAACCCATTTGAATACCAAACATCGCTTCTATAAGCAGATCGTGGGTAGGACCTTTTATGAATGGGGAAACAAATCAGAGCCTCCCTTTTTGTCCCGGCTAACAAAATGCACTCGGGCGCCCTCACACACCTCACAGCTGACATCTTGAATGCTTTCTGCTCGTATTATGAATCCCTCTATAATCTTCCCTCGCCCAACGTCCCCTCCTCCCCTCCCGACTCCATTCCCTCTCTAAATCAGTACATCACCGACACAGCTCTCCCAACCCTCTCCCTGGAGGCGATCCACTCGCTGGAGGCCCCATTCACTTAGGAGGAGCTGGATCTGGTGATCTCATCTCTGCCTGGAGGCAAGAGCCCAGGCCCGGATGGATGCTTGGCCCTCAATTCCATTTCACCCACTTCTTCTTCTCCCCCCCGTCCTTCTTGTGAGCCTTCATTGTGGTTATCCCTACAGAGGGGAAGGATCCGTCTGTATGCCCCAGTTACCGTCCAATCTCGCTTATCAACCTTGATACTAAAATGATTGCCAAACTCATTGCAATCAGACTCTCCAAATTCATGGAGGATCTTATCCAGCCAGACCAAGCGGGCTTCATCCGTGGGTGGGAGTCGAGGGACAACATGCTAAGAACATTCTCTGCTATACGCTTTGCTCGAAAAACGTCAGCTGCCACTCTTCCTCCTCTCCCTCAACGCAGAAAAAGCCTTTGATCAGGTGGACTGGAGCTTTCTGAATGCAACCCTTACCCAAATAGGACTAGGCTCCACAATGAAGGATCACATCATGGCATTGTACTCAAACCCACAGGCCCAGGTATGCCTAAATGGACAGCTCTCCTACCCCTTCGACATTCGTAACGGTACGAGACAGGGCTGCCCACTATCCCCATTGTTATATGTCTTGTGTATGAAACATCTACTCACTGACATTCACAACAATCCTGATATAAGAGGCTTGCACGTCCCCCCACACCACTATAAATGTTCTGCCTACACTGATGACCTCCTTCTCTACCTCTCCTCCCCTCTCACATCCTTCCCCTCCTTAATGTCGGCCCAGCAATGTTTCACAGACCACAGCAACTATAAACTGAACCCCTCTAAGTGTGAGGCCCTTAATGTCTCCATGCTTCCATCCATGGCCCACCATCTGCAGACTAAATATTCATTTAAATGGCAATCCAAGTCCCTGCAATACCTCAGAATCCAAGTCCCTGGCCACCTACCTGACACATATCTTCTTAATTACCCCCCCCCCCCCTGCTTCAACTCATTAAATCCGACCTGGCCAGATGGGAGCGGAGAGATTTTTCGTGGCTGGGCCGCATTAATGCCATTAAGATGAATGTTCTACCCCGCCTTCTATACCTATTTTCTACCATTCCGACACATCTCCCCCGTACATTTTGCCGAGACATCACTAGGCTCCTCTCTGGCTTCATCTGGTCACACAAACACCCTCGCTTGGCACCTCATGTCCCGACCAGGAGGAAGTCAGAGGGGGGCTTGGCTCTACCAGACTGCCTCTCCTACTACCTGGCCGCGGTGTTTCCGCGAGTCTTAGATAGTTTCCATCACCATAGGACAAAATTATGGGTATCCCTTGAATCCTCATCTACAGGCATTGACCCAAGGTCCATGCTATGTTTCCTGAACCAGGACACTGCCAGACTCACCATGCCAACGCTACCTCCAATTCTACACTCCATTGCCTGCGCGCGCAACTCCTAGCTGAGAAAATCAGCTAGGAGGATAGGGGATAAGATGCCTGATCGTGGGAGTCCCGCAGCTGGGGACGCCCGTGATCATGCACGCGGCACCCCGTTTGTACTCAGTCCCCGGAGCGTGTTCGCTCCGGGACTGATTACGGTCGACAGCAGGGCCGGCGGCGTGTGACGTCATATCTATCATGCCCCCTCCCGTAGGCTTGCATTGAGGGGCGAAGCGTGATGTCACATGGTGGCGGGGGCGTGATGTCACATGCCGCCGGCCCTGCGGTCGACCGTAATCAGACCCGGAGCGAACGCGCTCCGGGGACTGAATACAAACGGGGTGCCCACAATAAGGCATCTAATCCCTTATCCTTTGGATAGGGGATAAGATGTGTAAGCACCGGAGTACCCCTTTAAAGTGTTCACCCCAGCATACTCATCCCTGTCCTTCCTGGGACATGACAAGTGAGAAGGACTAATATTATCTTCCCTCCTTTCCACGACATATTTAAAATCTCCATCCAACATCCTAGGTCCCCCCCCCACCATTCCTTCAGTTTACAATACATGCAGCTGCGCCACTTACATCGCCATCTTACACCCTTTGAGTGGCTGTGTGCCTCCGCAGTGCCAGTCCACCGCCCGGTAAGTGTGTTGTATGGCCGTCTCTTGGAACAAGGCAACAACACCCCTTTATCCTCTCGGCTAAGCTGGGAGCATGAACTGGGTTGAGCATTTTCTGATCAGGAATGGAAAATGGCCGTGGCTCTGTGTCACAAAACTTCTATTTCCTATAAAGCACTGGAGACCAACTACTACCAACTACTCACCAGATGATACCGAGTTCCGACCCTCCTCTCTCGCATATATCCAGCCCTCCCGGATGTGTGCTGGCGCTGTGGTTCACCTGGTGGCTCAATGACCCATATTTGGGTGACCTGCCCTGTTTTGGAGTCCTTATGGAAGAAGGTTCTAGCTATGATAAATCACCTCTCTGATGTATCTGAGCCACTCGATCCATGCCCTCTCCTCCTCAGCATCCTACCTGGCCTGATCTCTCGGTGGTCAAAGTCTTTGTTATGCTTTCTTTTCCTAGCGGCGAGAATGGTTATACCCAGACTCTGGAAATCCACTAACCCTCCCACCCTTTCGTTTTGGCTCCAGGAAGTGTCCAACCTCCACAGAATGGAGGAACTCATGGCGGATTCCCACGGACGCTCGACCAGACACTTTACGCTCTGGCGTCCGTGAACTGAATTCCTTTCCTCCTCTAACTTTAGAGATCTCCATTCCCCGTCTCAATCCCGGACCAGATAATGCTAGATCTCTGAGTCGTCACCAGCCCTGTCCCATTGCTTCCTTCATATTTTATGCCTCATGACCACCTGCATTTCATGTATTTGTTTTGTATATGCATTTGTATGTATACACTGGAAAGGTTAATACATTTCTACTTTAAAAAAAAAAGAAGCAATTTACAAATCTGTTTAACTTTCTGGCACCAGTTGATTAAAAAAAAAAAAAAAAAAAAAAGTTTTCCACCGGAGTACCCCTTAAAAAAAACACAAAAAAATAAAAAACAGTGTCAACAAAAATAAACATATGTGGTATCGTCACATGTGTAAATTTCCAAACTATAAAAATATATTGTTAATTAAACCGCATGGTCAATGAGATACACGTAAAAAATAGCGTATTTTTGGTCACTTTTTATACTATTAAAAAATTTATAAAAATGGATCAAAAAGTCCGATCAAAACAAAAGTGGTACCAATAAAAACTTCAGATCACTGCGCAAAAAATGAGCCCTCAAACTACCCCATATGTGGAAAAATATAAAATTTATAGGAGTCACAAGAGGACATTTTTAAACGTATAAATTTTCCTACATGTAGTTGTGATTTTTTCAGAAGTACGACAAAATGAAACCTATATAAGTAGGGTATAATTTTAATCGTATGAATCTACAGAATAAATATAAGGTGTGATTTTTACCGAAAAATGTACTACATAGAAACGGAAGCCCCCAAAATTTACAAAATGTCGTTTTTTCTTAAATTTTGTCGCACAATGATTTTTTTTTCTGTTTCACCATGGATTTTTGGGTAAAATGACTAATGTCACTACAAAGTAGAATTGGTGGCACAAAAAATAAGCCATAAATGGATTTTTAGGTGGAAAATTGAAAGGGTTATGGTTTTTAAAAGGTAAGGAGGAAAAAACGAAAATGCAAAAACTGAAAAACGCAGAGTCCTTAACCCCTTAAGGACTCAGCCCATTTTGGCCTTAAGGACTCACAATTAAATTTTTACGTTTTCATTTTTTCCTCCTCGCCTTCTAAAAATCATAACTCTTTTATATTTTCATCCACAGACTAGTATGAGAGCTTGTTTTTTGCGCGACCAGTCCTTTGTAATGACATCACTCATTATAAATAAATAAAATGTATGGCGCAACCAAAAAACACTATTTTTGTGGGGAAATTAAAACGAAAAACGCAATTTTGCTAATTTTGGAAGGTTTCGTTTTCACGCCGTACAATTAATGGTAAAAATGACGTGTGTTCTTTATTCTGAGGGTCAATACGATTAAAATGATACCCATTATTACAAACTTTTATATTATTGTTGTGCTTAAAAAAAATCACAAACTTTTTAACCAAATTAGTACGTTTATAATCCCTTTATTTTGATGACCTCTAACTTTTTTATTTTTCCGTATAAGCGGCGGTATGGGGACTAATTTTTTGCGCCATGATCTTTACTTTTTTTTTATATCACATTTGCATATAAAAAACTTTTAATTATTTTTTTATAATTTTTTTTTAAATAAAATGTATTAAAAAAGTAGGAATTTTGGACTTTTTTTTTCGTTCACGCCGTTCACCGTACGGGATCATTAACATTTTATTTTAATAGTTCGGACATTTACGCACGCGGCGATACCAAATATGTCTATAAAAAAAATTTTTACGCTTTTTGGGGGTAGAATAGGAAAAAACGGACGTTTTACTTTTTTATTGGGGGAGTGGATTTTTCACTTTTTTTTAAGTTTTACTTTTACATTTTTTTTTACACTTGAATAGCCCCCATAGGGGACTATTCATAGCAATACCATGATTGCTAATACTGATCTGTTCTATGTATAGGACATAGAACAGATCAGTGTTTTCGGTCATCTTCTGCTCTGGTCTGCTCGATCACAGACCAGAGCAGGAGACGCCGGGAGCCGGACGGAGGAAGGAGAGGGGACCTCCGTGCGGCGTTCTGGATGATCGGATCCCCGCAGCAGCGCTGCGGGCGATCCGATCATTCATTCAAATCGCGCACTGCCGCAGATGCCGGGATCTGTATTGATCCCGGCATCTGAGGGGTTAATGGCGGACACCCGTGAGATCGCGGGCGTCGGCCATTGCTGGCGGGTCCCTGGCTGCGATCAGCAGCCGGGATCAGCCGCGCATGACACGGGCATCGCTCCGATGCCCGCAGTTATGCACAGGACGTAAATGTACGTCCTGGTGCGTTAAGTACCCCCTCACCAGGACGTACATTTACGTCCTGCATCCTTAACCTCTTCAGGACATAGGGCGTATGGATACGCCCTGCATCCCGAGTCCTTAAGGACCGAGGGCGTATCCATACGCCCGTGGGAATTCCGGCCCCCACCGCTAGCCGGTTGGGGACCGGAGCCGGATGCCTGCTGAAATCGTTCCGGCCGACCAATCAGGGTGCCTGCTGCGGGTGTCACTCCCGCACCCGCTCCGCCCCTCTTCTGGAGGACGTGAGCGGGTGCGGGACGTGCACCCCGGGTGCTGGGGACCCCGACCCCTGGCGCCCCTGTTGGGATCGGGGCCCCAGGAGCAGCTGCGGCGGCGGGACTGACCTGCAGCGTCTGGATCGTTGGAGGTGAGTGACAGCCTCCTGCTGTTGCTTAGCAACAGCTCCCAGCATGCAAAAAGGGCATGCTGGGAGCTGTAGTTATGCAATAGCAGGAGGCAGACCACCACAACTCCCAGCATTCCCTTATGGGCATGCTGGGACTTATGGTTTTGCAACAGCTGGAGGCACATTCTTTCTATGGAAAAGTGTACCTTCAGCTGTTGTATAACTACAACTCCCAGCTTGCACAAACAGCTAAAGTGCATGCTGGGAGTTGTAGTGGTGCATCTGCTGGTTGCATAACTACAACTCCCAGCATGCCCGTTGGCTGTCGGTGACTGCTGAGAGTTGTAGTTTTGCAACAGCTGAAGGCACACTGGTTGTGAAACTCAGAGTTTTTTTTTACCTAACTCAGTGTTTCACGACCGGTGTGCCTCCAGCTGTTGCAAACTACAACTCTCAGCAGTCACCGTACACCATGCACCGTACATGCTGGGAGTTGTAGTTTTGCAACAGCTGGAGGCACACTGGTTGTGAAACACTGAGTTAGGTCACAAACTCAGTGATACATAACCAGTGTGCCTACAGCTGTTGCAAAACTAAAACTCTCAGCAGTCACCGACAGCCAACGGGCATGCTGGGAGTTGTAGTTATGCAACAGCTGGATGTCCCCCCCAATGTGAACGTACAGGGTACACTCACATGGGCGGAGGATTGCAGTAAGTATCTGGCTGCAAATTTGAGCTGCCGCAAACTTTCTGCTGCAGCTCAAATTGCCAGCGAGAAACTACTGTGAACCCCCGCCCGTGCGACTGTACCCTAAAAACACTACACTACACTAACACAAAAACTAAAATAAAAAGTAAAAAACACTACATATACACATGCCCCTACACAGCCCCCCTCCCCTCCCCAATAAAAATGAAAAACGTCTGGTACGCCACTGTTTCCAGAACGGAGCCTCCAGCTGTTGCAAAACAACTCCCAGTATTGTCGGACAGCCGTTGACTGTCCAGGCATGCTGGGAGTTTTGCAACAGCTGGAGGCACCCTGTTTGGGAATCACTGGCGTAGAATACCCCTATGTCCACCCCTATGCAATCCCTAATTTAGGCCTCAAATGGGCATGGCGCTCTGACTTTGGAGCCCTGTCGTATTTCAAGGCAACAGTTTAGGGTCACATATGGGGTATCGCCGTACTCGGGAGAAATTGTGTTACAAATGTTGGGGGGTATTTTCTGCTTTTACCCTTTTTAAAAATGTTAAATTTTTGGGAAAACAAGCATTTTAGGTAAAAAAAAATTTTTTTTTTACATATGCAAAAGTCGTGAAACACCTGTGGGGTATAAAGGTTCACTCAACCCCTTGTTACGTTCCCCGAGGGGTCTAGTTTCCAAAATGGTATGCCATGTGGGTTTTTTTTTGCTGTCCTGGCACCATAGGGGCTTCCTAAATGCGGCATGCCCCCAGAGAAAAATTTGCGTTCAAAAAGCTAAATGTGACTCCTTCTCTTCCGAGACCTGTAGTGCGCCAGCAGAGCACTTTTCACCCCCATATGGGGTGTTTTCTGAATCGGGAGAAATTGGGCTTCAAATTTTTAGGGGTATTTTCTGCTATTACCCTTTTTAAAAATAAAAAATTTTGGGGAAAACAAGCATTTTAGGTAAAATTTTTTTTTTTTTTTTTTACATTTGCAAAAGTCGTGAAACACCTGTGGGGTATTAAGGTTCACTTTATCCCATGTTACATTCCCCGAGGGGTCTAGTTTCCAAAATGGTATGCCATGTTTTTTTTTTTTTTTGCTGTTCTGGCACCATAAGGGCTTCCTAAATGTAACATGCCCCCCAAAAACCATTTCAGAAAAACGTACTCTCCAAAATCCCCTTGTCGCTCCTTCCCTTCTGAGCCCTATACTGCGCCCGCCGAACACTTTACATAGACATATGAGGTATGTGCTTACTCGAGAGAAATTGGGCTACAAATACAAGTAAAAATGTTGTCCTTTTACCCCTTGTAAAAATTCAAAAATTGGGTCTACAAGAACATGTGAGTGAAAAAAATGAAGATTGTGAATTTTCTCCTTCACTTTGCTGCTATTCGTGTGAAACACCTAAAGGGTTAAAACGCTGACTGAATGTCATTTTGAATACTTTGGGGGGTGTAGTTTTTATAATGGGGTCATTTGTGGGGTATTTCTAATATGAAGACCCTTCAAATCCACTTCAAACCTGAACTGGTCCCTGAAAAATACTGAGTTTGAAAATTTTGTGAAAAATCGGAAAATTGCTGCTGACCGTTGAAGCCCTCTGGTGTCTTCCAAAAGTAAAAACACGTCAATTTTATGATGCAAACATAAAGTAGACATATTGTATATGTGAACCAAAAAAAATGTATTCGTAATATATCCATTTTCCTTACAAGCAGAGAGCTTCAAAGTTAGAAAAATGCTAAATTTTCAAATTTTTTATCAAATTTACGGATTTTTCACCAAGAAAGGATGCAAGTATCAACAAAACTTTACCACTATGTTAAAGTAGAATATGTCACGAAAAAACAATCTCGGAATCAGAATGATAACTAAAAGCATTCCAGAGTTATTAATGTTTAAAGTGACAGTGGTCAGATGTGCAAAAAACGCTCCGGTCCTTAAGGCCAAAATGGGCTCCGTCCTGAAGGGGTTAAGGGGTTAAAGGGATACTCCGGTGAAAGCCTTTTTTTCTTTTAAATCAACTGGTGGCAGAAAGTTAAACATATTTGTAAATTACTTCTATTAAAAAATCTTAATCCTTCCTGTACTTATTAGCTGCTGAATACTACAGAGGAAATTATTTTCTTTTTGGAATGCTCTCTGATGACATCACAACCACAGTGCTCTCTGCTGACGTTATTATAATAATAATAACGCTTTATTTATTGCTGTCCTTAGTGGGATTTGAACCCAAGCCCCCAGCACTGCAAGGCAGCAGTGCTAACCACTGAGCTACCATGCTACCCTTAGCATTCATCTGCTAAGGGTTCTGGAAGGATTAAGATTTTTTAATAGAAGTAATTTACAAATATGTTTAACTTTCTGCCGCCAGTTGATTTAAAAGAAAAAAGGTTTTCACCGGAGTACCCCTTTAAGGGGATAAACAAAAAATCCTCCATTCAGTCCCAATCTTCAGTCACCAGCTTCTTTCATCATCTGCTCACAAGCAGCAGTGCCTCCCGCCCCTCCCCCCTTCTCCACACACAGGAGATTGTGAAGTCAACACTGACAGTGATGGAGCCAATCATAGCAGCTTTAGATCTGCAGACCTGTCAATCATGAAGTAGGTGATGACGAGTGGACACAGCCAGGCTGGTATGTATCCCAGGAGGCAGGGAGGCATTTTTTGCCTGGCTTTTTAGTATGAAATACTGAAATTCTTTTAATAAAAGCAATTGCAAAACCTATTGGTTTTGCATGCATTACAACATATCAAAAGTTTTTATATCTGACAGTGCCCATTTAACCCCTTAACCCCTTAAGGACTCAGCCCATTTTGGCCTTAAGGACTCAGACAATTTAATTTTTACGTTTTCATTTTTTCCTCCTCGCCTTCTAAAAATCATAACTCTTTTATATTTTCATCCACAGACTAGTATGAGGGCTTATTTTTTGCGTGACCAGTTGTCCTTTGTAATGACATCACTCATTATATCATAAAATGTATGGCGCAACCAAAAAACACTATTTTTGTGGGGAAATTAAAACGAAAAACGCAATTTTGCTAATTTTGGAAGGTTTTGTTTTCACGCCGTACAATTTCTGGTAAAAATGACATGTGTTCTTTATTCTGAGGGTCAATACGATTAAAATGATACCCATTATTATATACTTTTATATTATTATTGCGCTTAAAAAAAATCACAAACTTTTTAACCAAATTAGTACGTTTATAATCCCTTTATTTTGATGACCTATAACTTTTTTATTTTTCAGTATAAGCGGCGGTATGGGGGCTCATTTTATGCGCCATGATCTGTACTTTTTTTGATACCACATTTGTATATAAAAAACTTTTAATACATTTTTTATAATTTTTTTTTAATAAAATGTATTAAAAAAGTAGGAATTTTGGACTTTTTAAAATTTTTTTCGTTCACGCCGTTCACCGTACGGGATCATTAACATTTTATTTTAATAGTTCGGACATTTACGCACGCGGCGATACCAAATATGTCTATAAAAAATGTTTTTTACGCTTTTTGGGGGTAAAATAGGAAAAAACGGACGTTTTACTTTTTTATTGGGGGAGGGGATTTTTCACTTTTTTTTTACTTTTACTTTTACATTTTTTTACATTTTTTTTACACTTGAATAGTCCCCATAGGGGACTATTCATAGCAATACCATGATTGCTAATACTGATCTGTTCTATGTATAGGACATAGAACAGATCAGTATTATCGGTCATCTCCTGCTCTGGTCTGCTCGATCACAGACCAGAGCAGGAGACGCCGGGAGCCGCACGGAGGAAGGTGAGGGGACCTCCGTGCGGCGTTATGAATGATCGGATCCCCGCAGCAGCGCTGCGGGCGATCCGATCGTTCATTTTAATCGCGAACTCCCGCAGATGCCGGGATCTGTATTGATCCCGGCACCTGAGGGGTTAATGGCGGACGCCCGCGAGATCGCGGGCGTCGGCCATTGCCGGCGGGTCCCTGGCTGCGATTAGCAGCCGGGATCAGCCGCGCATGACACGGGCATCGCTCCGATGCCCGCGGTTATGCTTAGGACGTAAATGTACGTCCTGGTGCGTTAAGTACCACCTCACCAGGACGTACATTTACGTCCTGCGTCCTTAAGGGGTTAAGGATCAGGCCAATTTTCACTGTAGGACCAGAGCGTTTTTTGCACATCTGACCACTGGCACTTTAAGAGTTAAGATCTCTAAAACGCTTTCATCGAATATTCTGATTCTGAGATCGTTTTTTCGTGACATATTCTACTTTATTTTGGTGGTAAATTTTCGTCGTTACTTGCATCCTTTTTTGGTGAAAAATCCCCAAATTTCATGAAAATTTTGAACATTTTGCATTTTTCTAACTTTGAAGCTCTCTGCTTGTAAGGAAAATTGATATTCCAAATAAATTTTATTTTTTTTCTTAAATACAATATGTCTATTTTATGTTGGCATCATAAAATGGATATATTTTTACTTTTTGAAAAAATTAGAGGGCTTCAAAGTAGAGCAGCAATTTTCAAAAATGTCATTAAAATTGCAAAATCTGAAGGGACAGATGTTACAGAACTACAACTCCCAGCATACCTAGGCAGTCTAGGCATGCTGAGAGTTGTAGTTTGGCAACATCTGGAGGGCTACAGTTTGGGCACCACTGTGGCAACCACTAGGAAGGCCAAACTGTTGGGAGTTGCAGTTTGGCCTTCCTAGTGGTTGCCACAGTAAAGATCACTTTACTTTCACTTTCATTCCCCCCCCCCCCCCACGTCGCTCCCTTACCTGAGCCAGGATCCAGCAGTCTCCAGTGATGATCAGCTGTTCCAAGGCATCTTCTTCTCCAGGTACCGACCTCAACCTTCTCCCCATGTTCCCCTTGACATCCAGGGGTGGGCAGAATGGGGGTTGCCATGGCAACCCACTGCCCTGCTCTGCCATTGGTCAGAATCAGTTCTGACCAATGGCAGGGGATAGGAGGAGATCGCAGCACTACGACCTCACTCCTACTCTGAAAGATGATCTGGGCTGTCACTGACAGGTCAGTTCATCACCAGAGACACGATCAGCCCGGAATAGCAGGAAATCGCATGTCTGAATTGACATGCGATTTTCTGCAATCGCCGGCATGGGGGGGTCTCAGGACCCCCTCGGCGTTTGCCTCGGACGCCTGCGCAACGATTTCAGCAGGCGTCCGGTTTCGCAACCTGCCCGGCGGGATGCGAAATTTGCCGGGACGTATGAGTCCGTGCCTGGTCCTTAAGGGGTTAAATATCAACAGGTACAATACACCTTGAGAACCATAAGCAAAACTTGAGAATTAGTATAGTCATAGAAGTTCCAAGCAAATTTGAGTTAAAAAAATTGTTGATTTGAGGTTAATATTCTATTTAATCTATTGTATTGAACAAAGAGGAAAACAAAATTCCTATAATTGTGCTACAATTCTGACTGCAATTGTTCTTAGACTTGGGTGGGGGCTTGATATTACCCATGGCAGTACACTTTGGAAACTAAGCTTGTACAGTTAAGAGCGAGAAAGTAATTTAAATAAACCAAATAAATCATCATTTCTGAGTAGAAAATTTAGACTTAAAGGCGTACTCCGCCCCTAGACATCTTATCCCAGGGGTCCCGCCACTGGGAACTCCCACAATCCCTTCTGCAGCACCCACTTGTCATCAGCTGCATGGAGTGAAGATCGCTTCTTGCCTGATGACTCACGATACAGAAGCTGGAGTATCGTGACGTCATGGCTCCGCCCCTTGTGATGTCACCCCCCACCCCCTCAATGCAAGTCTTTAGGAGGGGGCGTGGCAGCTGCCACGCCCACTCCCATGGACTTGTATTGAAGGGACAGGGCCGTGACGTCATAATACTCCAGCCCCTGTATCCCCCGTCATCAGGAACGGAGCGAAGTTCGTTCCGTGCAGCAGATGACACAGAGTGCTGTAGGAGAGATAATAGGGGGTTCCTAGCGGCGGGACACCCGTGATCAGACATTTTATCCCCTATCCTTTGGATGTCTAGGGGCAGAGTACTCCTTTAAATATTATACACACACAAACAATATGCTTTGGATATTGTAGGCAAGGCAGGAGATCTAGTATAGTCCTAGATATTCCATGTAAATTTGAAGAAAGAAAAAAAAAACTTGATAATTGAGGTTAAATTACCAAACACAATCTAACTTTTTTGACGCCATCATCAGAAGCCCAGTAGTCCCTAAATAGCAGCTCCATGTGCACTATTGAGGAATCAGGCCTAATTTAAAACCCTATGTCATAAACAATCATGGTGGCTCAGTGGTAAGCACTGTTTCTTTGTAGGGCTGGGGGGCCTGGGTTCAAATCCCAACACAGACAACATTTGCAAAGAGTTTGTATGTTCTCTCTGTGTTTGCAAGAGCTTCCTCGCACACTTCAAAACATACTGTTATCTTTACATTGTGAGCCCCAATGCGGACAGAGAACAATTTGAGGCTGCAGAATCTGTGTTTGCTCAATTAATAAAGAATTATTATTCATGGTGGACTACTCTAAAGAAAACCTTTTGACACCCACTTCTCCTTCCCTTCCCCCAAAATATTTTAACTAACATTTATGGGAATTTTGTTTGTTTTGACAATTTTATAAGCCATTACTTCTCGTAAAACCCAAAAGAATTTGTGCTATTTTCAAACAAATTGATAAAGTTGGCATCACACATATTCATCACGTGTATCACGTGTATCTCCTCTAAGCGAAACCTCTATGTTTATTAAGAACATTATATAACCAAAAGTCCAGAAAAATAAAAATCTCACTAAGAGCAGCAATGCAAAATATGCATCCCAAGTATCTGTGGCACTCCTGTTCCCTTCTTACTGTTTACTTACAAAAGTACAGGATGATCTTGACCAGACATAAATATAAGCAAAGTCAATAAAAGTAATAAAGTACATTCATGGACAGTTTTAGGGGGGGGGGGGGTCCTGAGGATGAGAACCCATGGAGCAAACTCAAATGACCCAATGTTATTAAGCAGTGCAGAATGATAATATTTAGGCACAGAAGTGCAATATTTTAAGAGTATCTTACTGGATGTACTTACTGGATGTACTTACTGGATGTATTATTTAGATTTTACACATAGCTGTGTGGTAAGCTTGTGGGGGTGTAGGGTATATGGGGTGTAGCTGTGCAATAACTAAAGGGTATTTGGTTAACCCTTAACACTCGTGACGCCAGGGTGGGAGCTCCTCTGTAAATACTTGTCCTATCACCACCCGTCCCAAGAGCGATAGGGAGGGATAATAAATGATTGTCCACAACCGGAGGTTTCAGATAGCTGTCGGAACTTTTACTGCAGGTTTTATGCAGAGTTAACAGGAACAGTCTTTGTACAAGAAGAGTCTATTAGGATCCTGACAGTTGGTTGGGACCTTGTGAGTTTTAAGCTCAGGAGATTTATATGCGCTGTTCCGCTGGATTCGGGGGATTGAGTTTAGGTCCAGCAGTCGCGCAGACTTTAGCAGGGAGTTGTATTGTAACTCACGATTTGGTAAGTTGCGGTATTATGAGGCTTCGGCCTGGTCTTGTCTTTGAAAGTTGCACGGATCTCTTCTCTCTGCTAGTCCGGAACCCAAGAGAGCGAGAATTGGCTGGCAGCTCCCTTATATGGGCAGGGGCTGGCCTTGAGCTCATTGGTCCATACCATCTGTCAGTCACTTTACACAAGAAATTATGGTCTAAACATGTGACCACCCATGTGACCTAGGAAGGTCCTTTAACATACCCTAAGAGAATAAACATTAGTCACATGACTAAGGTCCTGAAACACTATATATACAATTAAATATACATACAAACATCACAAAATTAAAGAAGGAAAAGGTGACTAGAGGATATCCCACCAGGAGGACCCTACTGGAATGAAGTAACTCTGACTTTGGGGACCACCATACAAGGTACGGTAGACCATACGGTACCGGGACACCAAACCTATATAGCGGTATTTTCTTTGCTGTACAAGGCAGCATCTAGACACTAGTGGCAATATGTAGGCTGGTTTTGTCTAAAAGCCAAGTTATGATAAAAGTTAAAATTTTATTCATAGCGGGCAGTATTATACTACAGTGATCCCCCAACCTACGATGGCTCAGATATACGATAATTTCAACATACGATGGCCTGTTGAAGGCGGCATCAACATACCATGCTTTTGTATGTCGGGGCCATTGCATAAACAGCTATCCTTCAGCGCAAACTGCTTCAGCTGCCGCCGGATAGCCGTTTAATGTGCCCTGTGTGCCCCAGTGAGTGTCACTCACCTGTTCTTGACATTCCGGACCGTCCTCTTCGGGCTCTGCTGCATGGCTGTCGCTCTCCTTCGTCGTCATCAAGTCGTGGCGCACGCCGTCCCGTCATCCAATAGGAGCGGCGAGCGCAGCGACATGATGACAGCGATGTAGAGCGACGATCCAGTGCAGCGGTGACGGTCCGGAGCGGCGTTGACACGTGAGTATAACTTTCTATATTATTATTGCACGGATCCCTCAACATACGATTGATTCAAGTAACGATGGTTCATTTGGAACGAATTACCATCATAAGTTGAGGGATCACTGTAGTTCCAATATATTCTTATACATTGTGATTCACATTATAGAAATTATTTTCTTGTACAAAGGGGCAGTATCAAAGTAGATATACTCTTGTCTATAGAGGACAGTATTATAGTAGTTATATTCTTCTATTTGGGAGCAGTATTATAGTAGTTATATTCTTGTACATAGGAGCAGTATTATAGTAGTTATATTCTTGTATATAGGAGCAGTATTATAGTAGTTATATTCTTGTACATAGGAGGCAGTATTATAGTAGTTATGCACAAAGGAGAAAGAGAGGGACGTCACTCACCAGAATACGGTGCAATTTTCTTTATTTCTTATCAACGGTGCAGAGACATGGAGCACGGACGCCAGAAGGTAGGACTAGCTCATCAGTGGAAAGCTGGGTGACAGCTGTTGCGCGTGCGTATCACGCTTCTTCAGACCCTACCTGTTCCGTGATGCGTCACCCTTAAGAGCACACCTCCCTGGGTGACGCACCCGGAACAGGTGCGTGCTAACTGTTACATTAAAAACAATAGATAACAACTCGTATTGAAAAAGGATTTGTTACAAGTATAAAAGATTTCTATCAAAATAGTATAAATGTAGAAAAGTACAAAAATTACAAAAATTATTCTCTCTATAAAAATGTATCTATAAAGAGAGAAAAGGAGAAAAGGGAAGGAGGAAAAATGAATAAGGAAAAAAAGGTTGTAGATTAACCTGAAACATAGGAATATAAATTACAAAAAGACACTGTAATCCACTCTTTCATTGAGTCCTAGGTTGCCGGCAGCATTAAGTTTTATGATCCATTTGGCTTCTGTTTGTAACAGAAGTTTTCTTTTATCTGAATTTTCTTTGCTGCGGATAACTTCGAGTCCCTGAAAGAGTAAGTTATCACAGATGCCTTTATGCTCACTGTTCATGTGTTCGATAAAACGGGGTGCACCTTTTTTAGTTTTAACTGAATAAACATGTTCCCTGAATCTAGTATTCAGGGTGCGTTTTGTGCTGCCAATATAAAACCTTCCACATGAACAGGTCATCGCATACACAACCCACTGGGTTCTACAGGTGATCAGGGTGTTAACATGTATAATTTCTCCACCAATAAGGGTGCTTTTTCCTATTTTCATATTGGGGCACCAAATACATGTACCACACTTGTGGTTCCCTGTGGGGCCAGATTTTGTGAGCCAGTCAGAGGTTTTTGGATTCGAACAGAAGTTACTACTAGTGACTGCATCCCTCAGGTTTTTACAACGCTTGAATGTGATTAGAGGTCTATCGTGTACCAGTTTTCCAAGGTCGGTGTCACTTTTTATCAAGGGCCAACTATTATGTACTGCTCTTCTTATAACTTTTTCGAGGGGGCTAAATTTGAAGGAAAAGGAGAACCTAGGTGCTGGATTGTCAGAGGATTTTACTTTAATATCTTTTTTGGCTTTTTTGTTTTTGTTAATTGAAAGTAAATTATTTCTATCCTGTGCTAGGGCTTTTTTTAATGCTGTATTAATGATAAATACAGGGTAACCGCGAGCCAATAACCTCTGCTTCAGTTCTTCGGCTTGAGAAATAAATTTTTCATCGGTATCATTAATGCGTCTCAAACGCAAAAATTGTCCATATGGTAAAGCGGTCTTTGTGTGTTGAGGATGGTAGCTCGAGAACTGAAGCAGAGAATTAGAGGCTGTGGGCTTCCTGTAACCTGATGTACGAAGTTCCCCTCCCTCAGTTTCGATAAGAACATCTAAGAATTCCATTTTTTCGAATCAACTTTGTAAGTGAATCTAAGATTCATATCATTTTTTTCGTTGAGGTATTCTACAAATTCCCTGAAGTTCGCCGCGGTGCCATCCAAGGACACCAACCAATTTCTTTTGTTTTTACAGGATTTAGTATGGTCAGACAATATGCTGCTAGCCTCTATAGATATAGAGAATCTCTATACTAGCATTCCACAAGATAAAGGGGTGGAATGCATTAGGGAGATCTTATCGCACTCCGGAAAGTCTGATAAAGTGACCCAATTTATTTGTGAGTCCTTGGCATTTATATTAAAAAATAATAATAAGTGTGGTACAGACAGATTGGGGGTGTGGCCATGGGCACCCCCGTGGCCTGTACATTTGCAAATCTGTACGTCGCCTCATTCGAGGAAAAACATGTGTTCACCACCTCCAATCCTTTCCTGAAGTTCGTCCGGTGCTATCTCAGATTTGTCGATGACGTGTTCATCGCCTGGGATGGCACCGCGGCGAACTTCAGGGAATTTGTAGAATACCTCAACGAAAAAAATGATATGAATCTTAGATTCACTTACAAAGTTGATTCGAAAAAAATGGAATTCTTAGATGTTCTTATCGAAACTGAGGGAGGGGAACTTCGTACATCAGGTTACAGGAAGCCCACAGCCTCTAATTCTCTGCTTCAGTTCTCGAGCTACCATCCTCAACACACAAAGACCGCTTTACCATATGGACAATTTTTGCGTTTGAGACGCATTAATGATACCGATGAAAAATTTATTTCTCAAGCCGAAGAACTGAAGCAGAGGTTATTGGCTCGCGGTTACCCTGTATTTATCATTAATACAGCATTAAAAAAAGCCCTAGCACAGGATAGAAATAATTTACTTTCAATTAACAAAAACAAAAAAGCCAAAAAAGATATTAAAGTAAAATCCTCTGACAATCCAGCACCTAGGTTCTCCTTTTCCTTCAAATTTAGCCCCCTCGAAAAAGTTATAAGAAGAGCAGTACATAATAGTTGGCCCTTGATAAAAAGTGACACCGACCTTGGAAAACTGGTACACGATAGACCTCTAATCACATTCAAGCGTTGTAAAAACCTGAGGGATGCAGTCACTAGTAGTAACTTCTGTTCGAATCCAAAAACCTCTGACTGGCTCACAAAATCTGGCCCCACAGGGAACCACAAGTGTGGTACATGTATTTGGTGCCCCAATATGAAAATAGGAAAAAGCACCCTTATTGGTGGAGAAATTATACATGTTAACACCCTGATCACCTGTAGAACCCAGTGGGTTGTGTATGCGATGACCTGTTCATGTGGAAGGTTTTATATTGGCAGCACAAAACGCACCCTGAATACTAGATTCAGGGAACATGTTTATTCAGTTAAAACTAAAAAAGGTGCACCCCGTTTTATCGAACACATGAACAGTGAGCATAAAGGCATCTGTGATAACTTACTCTTTCAGGGACTCGAAGTTATCCGCAGCAAAGAAAATTCAGATAAAAGAAAACTTCTGTTACAAACAGAAGCCAAATGGATCATAAAACTTAATGCTGCCGGCAACCTAGGACTCAATGAAAGAGTGGATTACAGTGTCTTTTTGTAATTTATATTCCTATGTTTCAGGTTAATCTACAACCTTTTTTTCCTTATTCATTTTTCCTCCTTCCCTTTTCTCCTTTTCTCTCTTTATAGATACATTTTTATAGAGAGAATAATTTTTGTAATTTTTGTACTTTTCTACATTTATACTATTTTGATAGAAATCTTTTATACTTGTAACAAATCCTTTTTCAATACGAGTTGTTATTTATTGTTTTTAATGTAACAGTTAGCACGCACCTGTTCCGGGTGCATCACCCAGGGAGGTGTGCTCTTAAGGGTGACGCATCACGGAACAGGTAGGGTCTGAAGAAGCGTGATACGCACGCGCAACAGCTGTCACCCAGCTTTCCACTGATGAGCTAGTCCTACCTTCTGGCGTCCGTGCTCCATGTCTCTGCACCGTTGATAAGAAATAAAGAAAATTGCACCGTATTCTGGTGAGTGACGTCCCTCTCTTTCTCCTTTGTGCATACTTTTGTGAATGCTGCATCTTTAAGGGACTTGGAACCACACAGTGTACAGTGCCTGCCAGCACTTCATGGAACTGTAGCGGACAGACTCAGGAACCAGGGTACATACTTCTTGCTGCTGAAGCACTAAGGGAGGAGCGCTATTCGGGGTAGAGGTGCCGACTATTTACTCTTGCTGAGTTATTATAGTAGTTATATTCTTGTAAATAGGAGGCAGTATTATAGTAGTTATATTCTTGTACATAGGAGCAGTATTAAAGTAGTTATATTCTTGTATATAGGATCAGTATTATAGTAGTTATATTCTTGCATATAGAAGCAGTATTATAGTAGTTGTAATCTTGTATATATGAGGCAGTATTATAGTAGTAGTTATATTCTTGTTTATAAGAGGCAGTATTATAGTAGTTATTTTCCCATATATAGGAACAGTATTATTGTTACGCCGAGCGCTCCGGGTCCCCGCTCCTCCCCGGAGCGCTCGCTACACTCTCCTCACTGCAGCGCTCCGGTCAGATCCACTGACCCGGGGCGCTGCGATACTGCCTCCAGCCGGGATGCGATTCGCGATGCGGGTAGCGCCCGCTCGCGATGCGCACCCCGGCTCCCGTACCTGACTCGCTCTCCGTCATTCCTGTCCCGGCGCGCGCGGCCCCGCTCCTTAGGGCGCGCGCGCGCCGGGTCTTTGCGATTTAAAGGGCCACTGCGCCGCTGATTGGCGCAGTGGTTCCAATTAGCCTGATCACCTGTGCACTCCCTATTTATACCTCACTTCCCCTTCACTCCCTCGCCGGATCTTGTTGCCATTGTGCCAGTGAAAGCGTTTCCTTGTGTGTTCCTAGCCTGTGTTCCAGACCTCCTGCCGTTGCCCCTGACTACGATCCTTGCTGCCTGCCCCGACCTTCTGCTACGTCCGACCTTGCTTCTGCCTACTCCCTTGTACCGCTCCTATCTTCAGCAGTCAGAGAGGTTGAGCCGTTGCTAGTGGATACGACCTGGTCACTACCGCCGCAGCAAGTCCATCCCGCTTTGCGGCGGGCTCTGGTGAAAACCAGTAGTGACTTAGAACCGATCCACTAGCACGGTCCACGCCAATCCCTCTCTGGCACAGAGGATCCACTACCTGCCAGCCGGCATCGTGACAGTAGATCCGGCCATGGATCCCGCTGAAGTTCCTCTGCCAGTTGTCGCTGACCTCACCACGGTGGTCGCCCAGCAGTCACAACAGATAGCGCAACAAGGCCAACAGCTGTCTCAACTGACCGTTATGCTACAGCAGTTACTACCACAGCTTCAGCAATCATCTCCTCCGCCAGCTCCTGCACCTCCTCCGCAGCGAGTGGCCGCTTCTGGTCTACGCCTATCCTTGCCGGATAAATTTGATGGGGACTCTAAGTTTTGCCGTGGCTTTCTTTCCCAATGTTCCCTGCACCTGGAGATGATGTCGGACCAGTTTCCCACTGAAAGGTCTAAGGTGGCTTTCGTAGTCAGCCTTCTGTCTGGAAAAGCCCTGTCTTGGGCCACACCGCTCTGGGACCGCAATGACCCCGTCACTGCCTCTGTACACTCCTTCTTCTCGGAAATCCGAAGTGTCTTTGAGGAACCTGCCCGAGCCTCTTCTGCTGAGACTGCCCTGTTGAACCTGGTCCAGGGTAATTCTTCCGTTGGCGAGTATGCCGTACAATTCCGTACTCTTGCTTCAGAATTATCCTGGAATAATGAGGCCCTCTGCGCGACCTTTAAAAAAGGCCTATCCAGCAACATTAAAGATGTTCTGGCCGCACGAGAAATCCCTGCTAATCTACATGAACTCATTCACCTAGCCACTCGCATTGACATGCGTTTTTCCGAAAGGCGTCAGGAGCTCCGCCAAGATATGGACTCTGTTCGCACGAGGCGTTTCTTCTCCTCGGCTCCTCTCTCCTCTGGTCCCCTGCATTCCGTTCCTGTGCCTCCCGCCGTGGAGGCTATGCAGGTCGACCGGTCTCGCTTGACACCTCAAGAGAGGACACGACGCCGCATGGAGAATCTCTGCCTGTACTGTGCTAGTACCGAACACTTCCTGAGGGATTGTCCTATCCGTCCTCCCCGCCTGGAAAAACGTACGCTGACTCCGCACAAAGGTGAGACAGTCCTTGATGTCTACTCTGCTTCTCCACGTCTTACTGTGCCTGTGCGGATGTCTGCCTCTGCCTTCTCCTTCTCTACTATGGCCTTCTTGGACTCTGGATCTGCAGGAAATTTTATTTTGGCCTCTCTCGTCAACAGGTTCAACATCCCAGTGACCAGTCTCGCCAGACCCCTTTACATCAATTGTGTAAACAATGAAAGATTGGACTGTACCATACGTTTCCGCACGGAGCCCCTTCTAATGTGCATCGGATCTCATCACGAGAGGATTGAACTTTTGGTCCTCCCCAATTGCACTTCTGAAATTCTCCTTGGACTTCCCTGGCTTCAACTTCATTCCCCAACCCTGGATTGGTCCACTGGGGAGATCAAGAGTTGGGGGCCCTCTTGTGCCAAGGACTGTCTAAAACCGGTTCCCAGTAACCCTTGCCGTGACTCTGTGGTTCCTCCAGTAACCGGTCTCCCTAAGGCCTATATGGACTTTGCGGATGTTTTTTGCAAAAAACAAGCTGAGACTCTACCTCCTCACAGGCCTTATGATTGTCCTATCGACCTCCTCCCGGGCACTACTCCACCCCGGGGCAGAATTTATCCTCTGTCCGCCCCAGAGACTCTTGCCATGTCTGAATACGTCCAGGAAAATTTAAAAAAGGGCTTTATCCGTAAATCCTCCTCTCCTGCCGGAGCCGGATTTTTCTTTGTGTCCAAAAAAGATGGCTCCCTACGTCCTTGCATTGACTACCGCGGTCTTAAGAAAATCACGGTTAAGAACCGCTACCCCCTACCCCTCATCTCTGAACTCTTTGATCGCCTCCAAGGTGCCCACATCTTTACTAAACTGGACTTAAGAGGTGCTTATAATCTCATCCGCATCAGAGAGGGGGATGAATGGAAAACGGCATTTAACACCAGAGATGGACACTTTGAGTATCTGGTCATGCCCTTTGGCCTGTGCAACGCCCCTGCCGTCTTCCAAGACTTTGTTAATGAAATTTTTCGTGATCTTTTATACTCCTGTGTTGTTGTATATCTGGACGATATCCTGATTTTTTCCGCCAATCTAGAAGAACACCGCCAGCATGTCCGTATGGTTCTTCAGAGACTTCGTGACAATCAACTCTATGCCAAAATTGAGAAATGTCTGTTTGAATGCCAATCTCTTCCTTTTCTAGGATACTTGGTCTCTGGCCAGGGACTACAAATGGATCCAGACAAACTCTCTGCCGTCTTAGATTGGCCACGCCCCTCCGGACTCCGTGCTATCCAACGCTTTTTGGGGTTCGCCAATTATTACAGGCAATTTATTCCACATTTTTCTACTGTTGTGGCTCCTATCGTGGCTTTAACCAAAAAAAATGCCGATCCCAAGTCTTGGCCTCCTCAAGCGGAAGACGCCTTTAAACGACTCAAGTCTGCCTTTTCTTCGGCTCCCGTGCTCTCCAGACCTGACCCTTCCAAACCCTTCCTATTGGAGGTTGATGCCTCCTCAGTGGGAGCTGGAGCTGTTCTTCTACAAAAAAATTCTTCCGGGCATGCTGTCACTTGTGGTTTTTTTTCTAGGACCTTCTCTCCGGCGGAGAGGAACTACTCCATCGGGGATCGAGAGCTTCTAGCCATCAAATTAGCACTTGAGGAATGGAGGCATCTGCTGGAGGGATCAAGATTTCCAGTTATTATTTACACCGATCACAAGAACCTCTCCTACCTCCAGTCTGCCCAACGGCTGAATCCTCGCCAGGCCCGGTGGTCTCTGTTCTTTGCCCGATTTAATTTTGAAATTCACTTTCGGCCTGCCGATAAGAACATTAGGGCCGATGCTCTCTCTCGTTCCTCGGATGCTTCGGAAGTTGAACTCTCTCCGCAACACATCATTCCTCCTGACTGCCTGATTTCCACTTCTCCAGCCTCCATCAGGCAAACTCCTCCAGGAAAGACCTTTGTTTCTCCACGCCAACGCCTCGGAATCCTCAAATGGGGTCACTCCTCCCATCTCGCAGGTCATGTGGGCATCAAGAAATCTGTGCAACTCATCTCCCGCTTCTATTGGTGGCCGACTCTGGAGACGGATGTTGTGGACTTTGTGCGAGCCTGCACTATCTGTGCCCGGGATAAGACTCCTCGCCAGAAGCCCGCTGGTTTTCTTCATCCCCTGCCTGTCCCCGAACAGCCTTGGTCTCTGATTGGTATGGATTTTATTACTGATTTACCCCCTTCCCGTGGCAACACTGTTATTTGGGTGGTCGTTGATCGATTCTCCAAAATGGCACATTTCATCCCTCTTCCTGGTCTTCCTTCAGCGCCTCAGTTGGCTAAACAATTTTTTGTACACATTTTTCGTCTTCACGGGTTGCCTACGCAGATCGTCTCGGATAGAGGCGTCCAATTCGTGTCTAAATTCTGGAGGGCTCTCTGTAAACAACTCAAGATTAAACTAAATTTTTCTTCTGCATATCATCCCCAATCCAATGGACAAGTAGAAAGAATTAACCAGGTCCTGGGTGATTATTTACGACATTTTGTTTCCTCCCGCCAGGATGACTGGGCAGATCTCCTTCCATGGGCCGAATTCTCGTATAACTTCAGAGTCTCTGAATCTTCCTCCAAATCCCCATTTTTCGTGGTGTACGGCCGTCACCCTCTTCCCCCCCTCCCTACCCCCTTGCCCTCTGGTCTGCCCGCTGTGGATGAAATTTCTCGTGACCTTTCCATCATATGGAGAGAGACCCAAAATTCTCTCTTACAGGCTTCATCACGCATGAAGAAGTTCGCGGATAAGAAAAGAAGAGCTCCTCCCATTTTTTCCCCTGGAGACAAGGTATGGCTCTCCGCTAAATATGTCCGCTTCCGTGTCCCTAGCTACAAGTTGGGACCACGCTATCTTGGTCCTTTCAAAATTTTGTGTCAGATTAATCCTGTCTCTTACAAACTTCTTCTTCCTCCTTCTCTTCGTATTCCTAATGCCTTTCACGTTTCTCTTCTTAAACCACTCATCATCAACCGTTTCTCTCCCAAATCTGTTCCTCCCACTCCTGTTTCCGGCTCCTCGGACATCTTCTCCGTCAAAGAGATTCTGGCATCAAAAAAGGTCAGAGGGAAAACCTTTTTTTTAGTGGATTGGGAGGGTTGTGGTCCAGAAGAGAGATCCTGGGAACCTGAGGACAATATCCTAGACAAAAGTCTGCTCCTCAGGTTCTCAGGCTCTAAGAAGAGGGGGAGACCCAAGGGGGGGGGTACTGTTACGCCGAGCGCTCCGGGTCCCCGCTCCTCCCCGGAGCGCTCGCTACACTCTCCTCACTGCAGCGCTCCGGTCAGATCCACTGACCCGGGGCGCTGCGATACTGCCTCCAGCCGGGATGCGATTCGCGATGCGGGTAGCGCCCGCTCGCGATGCGCACCCCGGCTCCCGTACCTGACTCGCTCTCCGTCGGTCCTGTCCCGGCGCGCGCGGCCCCGCTCCTTAGGGCGCGCGCGCCGGGTCTTTGCGATTTAAAGGGCCACTGCGCCGCTGATTGGCGCAGTGGTTCCAATTAGCCTGATCACCTGTGCACTCCCTATTTATACCTCACTTCCCCTTCACTCCCTCGCCGGATCTTGTTGCCATTGTGCCAGTGAAAGCGTTTCCTTGTGTGTTCCTAGCCTGTGTTCCAGACCTCCTGCCGTTGCCCCTGACTACGATCCTTGCTGCCTGCCCCGACCTTCTGCTACGTCCGACCTTGCTTCTGCCTACTCCCTTGTACCGCGCCTATCTTCAGCAGTCAGAGAGGTTGAGCCGTTGCTAGTGGATACGACCTGGTCACTACCGCCGCAGCAAGTCCATCCCGCTTTGCGGCGGGCTCTGGTGAAAACCAGTAGTGACTTAGAACCGATCCACTAGCACGGTCCACGCCAATCCCTCTCTGGCACAGAGGATCCACTACCTGCCAGCCGGCATCGTGACAATTATAGTAGTTATAGTTTTGTGTATTGGGGACAGAATAATAGTAGTTATATTCTTCTACATAGGAAGCAGTTATATAATGGTTATAGTTCTGTATATAAGGGACAGTATTGTTGTAGTTATATATTTTTTCTATTCGGAACGGTATTATTTGTATAAAGGCAATTTTTATCAGTAATAACAAACGTAAACATAAAATACATTTCCACAAGAATTATGAAGACAATGACGGAATATAATAATTGTTACGCCGAGCGCTCCGGCTCCCCGTTCCTCCCCGGAGCGCTCGTCTCATCCTCGTTGCTGCAGCGCCCCGGTCAGATCCACTGACCGGGTGCGCTGCGGTACCGCCTCCAGCCGGGATGCGATTCGCGATGCGGGTGGCGCCCGCTCGCGATGCGCACCCCGGTCCCCGTACCTGACTCGCTCTCCGTCGGTCCTGTCCCGGCGCGCGCGGCCCCGCTCCCTAGGGCGCGCGCGCGCCGGGTCTCTGCAATTTAAAGGGCCAGTGCACCAATGTTGGTGCCTGGCCCAATCTTCCCAATTAGCTTAATTAGTTTCCACCTGTGCACTCCCTACTTATACCTCACTTCCCTTGCACTCCCTTGCCGGATCTTGTTGCCCTTGTGCCTAGTGAAAGCGTTCCCTTGTTTGTTCCTAGTCCGTGTTCCAAACCTCCTGCCGTTGCCCCTGACTACGAACCTTGCCGCCTGCCCCCGACCTTCTGCTACGTCCGACCTTGCTTCTGTCTACTCCCTTGTACCACGCCTATCTTCAGCAGTCAGAGAGGTTGAGCCGTTGCTAGTGGATACGACCTGGTCACTACCGCCGCAGCAAGACCATCCCGCTTTGCGGCGGGCTCTGGTGAAAACCAGTAGTGACTTAGAACCGGTCCACTAGCACGGTCCACGCCAATTCCTCTCTGGCACAGAGGATCCACCTCCTGCCAGCCGGCATCGTGACAGTAGATCCGGCCATGGATCCCGCTGAAGATCCTACACTGGTCGCCCAGCTAGCCCTAAAGATCGCCCAACGAGATCACCAGCTGGCATACTTGACCTCCGTGACACTGCATCTTCAGTCACAGATACAGCAGCTTCAGTCACAATTTCAGTCACAGCTACAGCTGCAACAACCATCTCCTCCGCCGGCTCCTGCAACTCCTCCGCAGCAACCGGTCGCTCCTAACCCCTGCTTGTCCCTGCCGGACAAATTTGATGGGGACTCTAGACTCTGCCGTGGTCTCCTTTCTGGAAAGGCCATGGATCCCGCTGAAGTTCCTACACTGGTCGCCCAGCTAGCCCTAAAGATCGCCCAACGAGATCAACAGCTGGCATACTTGACCTCCGTGACACTGCATCTTCAGTCACAGACACAGCAGTTGCAGCCGCAGATACAGCAACTTCAGTCACAGCTACAGCCGCAACAACCATCTCCTCCGCCGGCTCCTGCAACTCCTCCGCAGCAACCGGCCGCTCCTAACCCCTGCTTGTCCCTGCCGGACAAATTTGATGGGGACCGCAATGATCCTGCCACAGCCACAGTCCAGTCCTTCTTCGCTGAGGCCCGTGGTGTCTTCGAGGAGCCTGCCCGAGCTTCTTCTGCCGAGACTGCCCTGCTGAACCTGGCCCAGGGTGTTTCTTCCGTTGGCGAGTACGCCATTCAGTTCCGTGCTCTTGCTTCCGAGTTGTCCTGGAATAGTGAGGTTCTCTGCGCGACCTTTAAAAAAGGCCTATCCAGCAACATTAAAAATGTTCTGGCCGCACGAGAAACTCCTGCTAACCGACATGAACTCATTCATCTTGCCACTCGCATTGACATGCGTTCTTCCGGATGGCGTCTGGAGCTCCGCCTGGATATGGACTTTGTTCGCACGAGGCGTTTTTTCTCCCCGGCTCCTCTCTCCTCTGGTCCTTTGCAATCCGTTCCTGTGCATCCCGCCGCGGAGGCTATGCAAGTTGACCGGTCTCGCTTGACACCTCTAGAGAGGACACGACGCCGCATGGAGAATCTTTGCCTGTACTATGCCGGTACCGAACACTTCCTGAAGGATTGTCCTATCCGTCCTCCCCGCCTGGAAAGACGTACGCTGACTCCGCACAAAGGTGACACAGTTCTTGATGTCAACTCTGCTTCTCCACGCCTTACTGTGCCTGTGCGGATATCTGCCTCTACCTTCTCCTTCTCTGCTATGGCCTTCTTGGATTCCGGATCTGCAGGAAATTTTTTTTTGGCCTCTCTTATCTACAGGTTCAACGTTCCTGTGACCAGTCTCGCCAGACCCCTCTACATCAATTGTGTTTACAATGAAAGATTGGACTGTGCCGTGCGTTACCGCACGGAACCCCTCCTAATGTGCCTCGGATCTCATCACGGAATAATTGAGTTTTTTTTCCTCAGGTTCTTTGGCCCCAAGAAGAGGGGGAGACCCAAGGGGGGGGGGGTACTGTTACGCCGAGCGCTCCGGGTCCCCGTTCCTCCCCGGAGCGCTCGTCTCATCCTCGTTGCTGCAGCGCCCCGGTCAGATCCACTGACCGGGTGCGCTGCGGTACCGCCTCCAGCCGGGATGCGATTCGCGATGCGGGTGGCGCCCGCTCGCGATGCGCACCCCGTTCCCCGTACCTGACTCGCTCTCCGTCGGTCCTGTCCCGGCGCGCGCGGCCCCGCTCCCTAGGGCGCGCGCGCGCCGGGTCTCTGCAATTTAAAGGGCCAGTGCACCAATGTTGGTGCCTGGCCCAATCTTCCCAATTAGCTTAATTAGTTTCCACCTGTGCACTCCCTACTTATACCTCACTTCCCTTGCACTCCCTTGCCGGATCTTGTTGCCCTTGTGCCTAGTGAAAGCGTTCCCTTGTTTGTTCCTAGCCCGTGTTCCAAACCTCCTGCCGTTGCCCCTGACTACGAACCTTGCCGCCTGCCCCCGACCTTCTGCTACTTCCGACCTTGCTTCTGTCTACTCCCTTGTACCACGCCTATCTTCAGCAGTCAGAGAGGTTGAGCCGTTGCTAGTGGATACGACCTGGTCACTACCGCCGCAGCAAGACCATCCCGCTTTGCGGCGGGCTCTGGTGAAAACCAGTAGTGACTTAGAACCGGTCCACTAGCACGGTCCACGCCAATTCCTCTCTGGCACAGAGGATCCACCTCCTGCCAGCCGGCATCGTGACAATAATAACATAGGATAGGCTTATGTTAAAGGTTACTCCGCCCCTAGACATCTTATCCCCTATCCAAAGGATAGGGGATAAGATGTCAGATCGTGGGGACCCCCGGGATCTTGGCTGCAGCACCCCGCTGTTATTACTGCACAAAGCAAACTCGTTCTGTGCGTAATGACGGGCGATACAGGGCCGGAGCCTCGTAACATCACGGCCCGCCCCCTCAATACAAGTCTATAGGAGGGGGTGTGGTGGCTGTCACGCCCCCTCCCATAGACTGGCATTAAGGGGGCGGGCCGGGACGTCAAGAATGTGAGTGTCCAGAATTGAGGTGGATACACATATGGATTGATGTTGGTTCACTATCATAATGCATATGGTGTTGTGTTTGTTATTTGTTAATTATTCTATTCTTCTTGTAACTGCAATAGACTCTTGTTAAAGGGGTACTCCGGTGAAAATTTTTTTTTTTTTAAATCAACTGGTGCCAGAAAGTTAAATAGATTTGTAAATTACTTCTATTGAAAAAATCTTTATTCCTCCAGTGCTAGCAGCTGGATATTACAGAGAAAGTTCTTTTGTTTTTGGATTTCTTTTATTTTTTTTTCTGTCCACAGTGCTCTCTGCTGACACCTCTGTCTGAATCAGGAACTGTCCAGAGCGCATCTGTTTACTATGGGGATTTGCTTCTTTTCTGAACAGTTCCTGATACGGATGGAGGTGTCAGCAGAGAGCACTGTGGACAGAAAAAAAAGAAATTTGAAAAGAAAAGAACTTTCTCTGTAGTATATAGCAGATAATAAGTACTGGAAGGATAAATATTTTTTAATAGAATTATAATTTACAAATCTGTTTAACTTTCTGGCACCAGTTGATTTAAAAAGACTTTTTTTTCACTGGAGTACCCCTTTAACAAGAGTCTATTGCAGTTACAAGAAAAATAGAATAATTAACAAATAACAAACACAACACCATGTGCATTATGATGGTGAACCAACATCAATCCATATGTGTATCCACCTCAATTCTAGACACTCACATTCTTGATGGACACTCACATTCTTGATAGACACTCACATTCTTGATAGACACTCACATTCTTAATGGACACTCACATTCTTGGATATCATCCCTCTTTACGGCATTCAAACTGTTCCCATAAATTGGAAGAGCAGGATAAATAGTCTAGTTAAGAAAATTGTGGCAAATCAAAAACAATAGAAGACAGAGGCCAAATGTATCTATAACATTTAATCCTTTCTCCATAGGTCAGTCTCCAGTTATGCATTTCCAGCCTATACATTTTGTAGAATTTTGGGCTATTGGAGGCAGCAGGATAGCAAATATATAGAACTTTTTTTCAAACTTGACCAGAGACCCTGAGACCACAGAGTAGCTTATTTTGGCTACAGACAACATCTGCACCCCAAAAGGCTCAACAGAGACAAACAGTAAGATCAGTCACCCATGCAAAACATACTCCTGCGGGGATCTCATAAATGGAACTATATCAAAAACATACATCAGTAGACTCTATTTCACCCTGCCTTAAAGGGGTACTCTGCCCCTAGATATCTTATCCTCTATCCAAAGGATAGGGGAAAAGATGTCTGATTGCGGGATGTCCGGCCACTGGGAACACCCCACAATCTTCGGGCCTGCACCCTGGGGTTCTGAACATCTATTTTTTGCTCATGTTTTTTTCCTCCTCACATTCCAAGACCCATAACTTTTTTATTTTTCCACTGACAAAGTTGTATTAGGGTCTATTTAAGGCTTATTATTCGTGAGACAAGTTATACTTTTCATTGGCTAACTTTGTTTTATCATAAAATATATTACAGAGCCAGGAAAAAAAGTATGGAATTGTGCAATCTTTTCTCAGGAGTGAGAGCGCACTATGTACATTTGAGGTCTAATTTGGTGATTTGCACAGGGGTGGCTGATTTTACAGCGGCTCTAAAATTAACACACAAAAAAAAAAAAATACACACACATTTTAAATAAAATGCTGGTGTTACCCCAAATTTTTCATTTACAAGGGAAAGTAGGAAAAAAAAGCCCCCCAAAATTTGTAACCCCATTTCTTCTGAGAAAGAACTATGTGAATGTAAAGTGCTCTGCGGGAGAACTACAATGCTTAGAAGAGAGGGAGCGCTATCGGGATTTTGGAGAGAAAATTTGTCCGGAACTGAAGGCCGGTTGTGTTTACAAAGAACCCATGGAGCCGGAACAATGCACCCCCCCCCACATGTGACCCCATTTTGGAAACTACACCCCTCACGTAATGTAATAAGGGGTACAGAGAGCATTTACCCCCACATGTGTCTGACAGATTTTTGGAACAGTGGTCAGTGAAAATAAAAAATGTAATTTTTCATTTGCACAGCCCATTGTTCCAAAGATCTGTCAAATGCCAGTGAGGTGTAAATGCTCACTGTACCCCTTATTAAATTCTGTGAGGGGTGTAGTTTCCAAAATGGGGTCACATGTGGGGAGGTCCACTGTTCTGGCACCACGGGGGGCTTTGTAAACGCACATGGCCCCTGACTTCCATTCCAAACAAATTCACTCTCCAAAAGCTCAATGGTGCTCCTTCTCTTCTGAGCATTGTAGTGCAGCAGCAGAGCACTTGATGTCCACACATGGGGTACTTCCATGCTCAAAAGAAATGTAAAATTTGGGGTAACACCAGCATTTTAGTGAAAAAAAATCATTTTCATTTACACATCCGACTTTAATGAAAATTCGTCAAACACCTGTTGCGTGTAAAGGCTCACTGGACCCCTTGTTACATTACTTGAGGGGTGTAGTTTCCAAAATAGTATGCCATTTTTTTCCCACTGTTCTGGCACTATAGGGGCTTCCTAAATGTGACATGCCCCCCAAAAACCATTTCAGCAAAATTCACTCTCCAAAATGCCATTGTCGCTCCTTCCCTTCTGAGCCCTCTAGTGCAACCACAGAGCACTTTACATCCACATTTGAGGTATTTCTTTACTCAAGAGAAATTGGGTTACAAATTTTGGGGTGATTTCTTTGCTTATACCCCTTGTAAAAATTCAAAAACTGGGTCTACAAGAACATGCAAGTGTAAAAATTAAGATTTAGAATTTTCTCCTTCACTTTGCTGCTATTCCTGTGAAACACCTAAAGGGTTAACACATTTTCTGTATGTAATTTTGTATATTTCTATAATGGGGGCATTTATGGGGTATTTCTAATATGAAGGCCCTTCAAATCCACTTCAAAACTGAACTGGTCCCTGAAAAATTAAAATTTTGAAAATATTTGGAAAAATTAGAAAATTGCTGCTGAACTTTGAAGCCCTCTGATGTCTTCCAAAAGTAAAAACATGTCAACTTTATGAAGGAAACATAAAGTAGACATATTGTATATGTGAATCAATATAAAATTTATTTAGAATGTCTATTTTCATTTCCTATTTTCAAATTTTTCATGAAATTTTGGAATTTTTCACCAATGATGCAAGTATCGACGAAAATGTACCACTATGTTAAAGTAGAATATAAAAAACGTATCTCAGATATCGGGCTTTACACAATAATATCAATAAAAAGCATGTGCTTGATAAATACCCCTATAGTATATATTGCTATATGACCTCCCAAATACATACACAACCACAAGCAAGGAAAATGGAGTCACTTACAAAAGATTATTCCAATATATATATAAATCTTTATTAATAGTATAGATAAAAAATGGAGGGATTCCACCCAAGAGGGGGAAGGAATACAAGGTGTTACTCTACTGCCATAATGAACCTAATCATAATTTACATGTACATAGTAAAGTGCCATACATATTATTAGAATTGCACAAAGCAGTCTCTCCCACCGGCAAAAAAGTAATCAGTGTACAGCATTATAACAAACTCATTACCAGGAGTGGCAAGGCAGACACCAGAGCAACATCACCCCAACGCTGGCGTTTCGGCAAATGCCTGGAATATGTCACGAAAAAACAATCTTGGAGTCAAATTCATAAGTAAAAGCATCCCAGAGTTATTAATGCTTAAAGTGCCAGTGGTCAGATGTGCAAAAAACGCTCTGGTCCTTAAGGTGAAAATGGGCTTGGTCCTTAAGGGGTTACAGGCTGATCATTAATGGCAATGTGTCATCAGAAAATGACCAATTATGTAAATAAAATATTTATGTTAAACATATTTTTAATTCTGGTAATTTTTAAGAATTTTCATGTTACTACTTATTAAAGAAACAAACAAAACCCTGAAATTCTGCGGTTTTCATTCTGGCCACTGGGCCTAATAATTTGCTGACTCTTCCTGTTGTTTAGGGAAACTTTTCTAAATTGTCCTCATTATTATCACAGGTAGGATTACAGTGAAAAGGACAGAAGTTAACAAATTTTTCCTGTTCACAGGATATAATGGGTCACGTGGTTGCTGTAAAACATAGGTCTAAATGCTGTTATAAGCAGCTCAAGCAAGATGGCCACCCGGTTTACGGCCCTTTCAGGCCTGATCACTAAGAAGTTAAAGAGCAGCACCTCTGAATTAAACATGACAAAAGTACATTACCTGCAGCAAAATGGTCATCGGTTTGATATGTCATTGAAGAGGTTACCTCAAGATGAAAAGTTATCCAATATCCACAAGATAGGGTCAATTAGCTGTATAGTAGGGGTCCAATCAATGGGACCTCCACCGTTTATGAGAACAAGGTGCTCAGCCACCACTTCATTCACTAACTCTGGAACCTTCGAATATAGCTGAGTTCAGCACTTAACAATGTTCGGAAGTCCTGTAGGGAAAAGGTCCCCAATCCAGTCCTCAAGGCCCACCAACAGTCCAGGATTTGAATTTTTTTACTGTTCTATTCGGATTGAGGAACTGAAAAAACTCAGAATGTTGGTGGGCCTGCAGGACTCATTTGGAGACCACTGCTGTAGAAAATAAATGCCCCCTATGCCCCTCTGTTGGTAAGATATTATGACATGGTGTTCACACAGTATATCTGACCCCTGCATTGCCTTTTATTGTGTCAAAGCAAAATGTACATGACCATGTGGGAACTCACACCGCTTATCACGTTTCATCACTTAATGACAAAGATTGGAGAAATCCCTTCATGTATGGGTGGAATGTTTTTCAGCTTCCATGAAGGTTCCTTTATGTAAACAAAATAGGAGGATGCTACTTAAAAGGCAATTACTGCTAATACCTAATTACTTTAGGTCATCAGTATTCAGGCTGCTGTTTCCTGAGCTTAGAGCTCTTTTCCTATTATATGCTTTTAAGTTTGTGAACCCATTGTGTTCAGTTTTCTTATGTAAACATCTTCAGAGTGCACACAAGGGTGATGGGTCTGCAATTAAATCTCGATACAGTTCTATCCCAATATTACAGTAACCAGTGCTTATTTGAGTTACTGCTGCCTTTCTGTCATCTTGAACCAGTATGCCCATTCTCCTCTGACATCAACAAGGCATTTTCCTCTGCACAACTGCCACTAACTGGCTATTTTCTCTTTTTTTCAGAACACCTCTAGTAGAGATGATTGTGCATGAGAATGTCAGTAGATCAACAGTTTCTGAAATACTCAGATCGGCCTGTCTAGCACCAACAACCATGTTCACAGTCACTTAAATCCCCTTTCTTCCCCATTCTGATGCTTGATTTGAGCTTCAAGTTGTCTTTACCACGTCTACATGCCTAAATGCATTACGTTGCTCTTCCATTGTGTATATTGTAAAAGGGGACCAAACCTATATTAATTCCCTGACCCATAGAAGCTAGTATCATGACCAGGAGCAGCCCTTTCTGTGCCAACTTTGGATGCCCTTCAAAAATATACTGATACATGTTTTTATATTGTTTGTTTAGTACAAGTCACTTATCTTCTTATCTTGCAGAATTACAAGACACATTGTTAGTTTTGATGTTTAGCATACACAGAGTGTCCAGTCGGGAATGGGCCAAGAGCAGCTGCCGTGAAACATCTATAAAATGATTTTATCACTGTTATTATGATGTATTATAAATGTTATGTAAAACAATTGTGAGATGGCTATCAAAGAGATTATTATGACTTGGCTACAAAATGAACTTTCTTTCATCACATTCTCATTCACTAACCTTTTAAGAACAAAACTTGTTTAGATGGCTTGTCCAACAGTGGAAAAAAGGATTAACTTTTTCCATTACTTTATTACAGATAAGCTGCAATACCAGGTGCTACCCATGGAGGTGCTATGAAGACAATTGACCTATCTAATCCTTGGCTATCAGATGTTGCCAGGGCAAGCATTTGCTGCTGCAGGGGAAATGTAGGGTTACAATGTGATCATTCAAATGCATGACCATTCATGTAATAGATGAAGACGTTGGGACTGCCAGGCCAAGCGTCACTCTTACAGAGCATCATTTCATTCTTAGTGAATAGAGGAGGATCATGATTGGGGGACACTCCTTTATGATGTTGAAGATATAGCATATAGGTATGTGGTGAGGGTTTGATGAAGGAAGATGTTATTACCCCAGGGGTAGATGGCATTAACCTGTTGTGTTTGTGATGCCAGGATGTGGTTTTACCTCTACACCACCCGAAGGTATGGCCGCTGGATTCTGGGCTAAGCAAATAATGACTCCCGACGCCAAGTTACGGAACAACGGCAGCTTTACTGAGGCAGACTGATGGAATAGTCTTTACAGTTCAGTTAGGCCCAAGGAAGTGACCAGTGACTTCAGAGACTTTAGGGCTTGCTGGGACTTGTAGTGGGTTTGGACAATTTGCTGCAGGCCCACGCTGACTTTATGCAGACTGATCTTGACTGACTTGACTGGAACTGATTAGACAGACTTCACCCCATATGTAGCTTACCAGGTTTTGACTTTCACCTGCTGATTGGTAATCATGGCAGCCAGGGGCTTTCTAAAGGCCTCTGTGTCTTTCATGATATTAATACTATTACAGTCTTTTATACGTAGGGTATAGTAGAAGAACAGTAAAATAACAGTACACTGTAATACAAGTATTGCAGTGTACTTTACAAGTAACCAATTGATTGGATAGTAAACCTTTTTTTCAGTTTATACATATTTTTACAAAAAATTGCAAAAACTAAAATAGCAACATAGTACCGGGGTATAAATGTATCAATGAGACATGAACTATGTCTAACAAACTATATTTTTATCACCAGTACAAGGGGCTTCATATATGACCTCCACAAATTAGTAAACAAAACACCAAGGAAAACGGAGTCATTTAGATAGGATTAAAACATGATCAATTCTATTAGTTACATTAAAAACATAAGAACAAGGGAAGGCAGACCAACTGGGGGAGACTAGACAAAAAGGGGCAACACTACCTGGTCATGTGATAAGGAAATACAATTCAATAAAGGTGCATGGTGCATTTAATAAAGTGCATACATCTGAGGATCAAGGGAGGACCTCTATAAAGTGCACATACTTAGAAATACAAACATGCATACCACTCGAAGAGAGCACAATGAATGATGCCAGCAGCAGAGCAGGAGCGACGCCACCCCTACAATCGTTTTGGCGAACCTTCGTCCTGGGTGGCATTGTTCTGGCACTATGGGGGCTTTGTAAATACACATGGCCTTCAATTCCGGACACATTTTCTCTCCAAAAGCCCAATGGCGCTAGTTCTCTTCTGAGCATTGTAGTTCGCCTGCAGAGCACTTTACATCCACATATGGGGGTATGTTATTACGCAGTAGAAATCGGGTTACAAATTTTGTGGGGATTTTTTTTCCTATTTTCCCTTGTGAAAATGAAAAATTTATGGTAACACCAGCATTTTAGCGAAATTTTTTTTTTCATTTTCCCATCAAACTTTAATAAAAATTCGTCAAACACCTGTGGGGTGTTAAGACTCACTATACCCCTTGTCATGTTCCGCGAGGGGTGTAGTTTCCAAAATGGTTCACATAGAACCGCTGTAAAATCAGCCACCACTGTGCAAATCACCAATTTAGGCCCCAAATGCACATAGTGCGCTCTCACTCCTGAGCCTTGTTGTGCGCTAGCAGAGCATTTTACGCCCACATATGGGGTATTTCTGTACTCAGGAGAAATTGCGTTACAAATTTTGGGGGTCTTTTTTTCCTTTTACCGCTTGGGAAAATAAAAAGTATGGGGTAACCATAGCATGTTAGTGTAAAATGTTTAAATTTTTTTACACTTCCAGGCTGGTGTAGCCCTCAACTTTTCCTTTTCATAAGGGGTAAAAGGAGAAAAAGCCCCACAAATTTTGTAGTTTAATTTCTCCCGAGTGAGGAAATACCCCATATGTGGCCCTAAACTGTTTCCTTGAAATACGACAGGGCTCCGAAGTGAGAGAGCGCCATGCGCATTTGAGGACTAGGTTAGGGATTGCATAGGGGGGGACATAGGGGTATTCTACACCAGTGATTCCCAAACAGGGTGCCTCCAGCTGTTGCTAAAGTCCCAGCATGCCTGGACAATCAGTGGCTGTCCTGAAATGCTGTGAGTTGTTGTTTTGCAACAGCTGGATGCTCCTTTTTGGAAACACTGCCGTGCGATACGTTTTTTATTTTTATTGGAGGGAACAGTGTAAGGGACAGTATGTATCGTTTTACTCTTTATTATGTGTTAGTGCAGCTCAAACTTCAAGCAGGAAACTTACTGTAAACCCGCCCGTGTGAATGTACCCTGTACCCTGTGCAAACCTCCAGCTGTTTCAAAACTACAACTCCCAGCATGTATTGACAGACCGTGCATGCTGGGAGTTGTACTTTTGCAACAGCTGGAGGCAAACTGTTTGGAAAACCTTCAGTTAGGTCCTGTTACCAACCAGTGTGCCTCCAGCTGTTGCAAAACTACAACTTCCAGCATGTACTGATCGCCTAAGGGCGTGCTGGGAGATGTAGTTATGCAACAGCTGGAGGTACACAACTACAACTCCCAGCATGCCAAGACAGCTGTTTGCTGTTTGGACCTGCTGGGATTTGCAGTTTTGCAATATCTGGAGGGCTACAGTGATCTCCAAACTGTGGCCCTCCAGATGTTGCAAGACTACGAATCCCAGCATGCCCAGACAGCAAACTGCTGTGTGGGCATGCTAGGAGTTGTAGTTTTGCAAGATCTAGAGGGCCACAGTTTAGAGACCACTGCACAGTGATCTCCAAACTGTACCCCTCTAAATCTTGCAAAACTACAAATCCCAGCATGCCCAAACAGCTGTCTGGGCATGCTGGGAGTTGTAGTTTTGCAACATCTGGAGGGCTACAATTTAGAGACCACTGTATAGTCGTCCCAAACTGCAGCCCTCCAGATGTTGCTAGGCAACTCACCGTCTTCCGTAGGATCCAGGGAGCCGCATCGCCATCCTCTTCTGCCGCCGATCACCGCCGCCAGCTGCCCTTCGGTTTCCCCATTCTTCCCCGCCTATTGTGGGTGGGCAGAACAGGGAAACCGAAAGTTAACCCTCCCGCCCCCGATCTGCAATTGGTCGTCGCTTCTTGATGACCAATAGCTGGGATAGGAGGGGTGGGACCCTTGCCTCCTCACTCCTATCCTTTCAGGGGGATCGGAGGTGTCTTGGACAACCCCGATCCCCCTTATTTTACAGGTCACCGGAGACTCGTATGACCCGGAATCGTGCAAATTGCCGGTGTGAATTCACCGACGATTTGCAGCGATCGCCGACATGTGGGGGTCTGATGACCCCCTGGGTATTTGCATGGGGTGCCTGCTGATAGATATCAGCAGTCATCCCAATCCGGTCACCGCCTGGCGCGTGTCAGGGACCGAAATTCCCACGGATGTACGAGTATATCCTTGGTCCTTAACTACCAGGTTACTAGGACGTACGCGCACGTCCTTGGTCCTTAAGGGGTTAAAGGGGTATTCCAGGAATTTTTTTTATTTGACAATCCTACATGGGCTGTAAAGTTAGTGTAGTTCATAATATAGTGTCTGTACCTGTATGTGATGGTTTTCTCACAATTCTTATGTGATTTTCACCCCAATATTTATTTTTACCAGCATACAAAATGACTGTTGTCTCAGATTTTTCCCAGCTTGCAATGCGGCCGAGACCTGACTCACTAGTCAGCTGATGACAGGGAGCCTGTCGGCTTCAATGGGTGGAGGGATCAATCTGCAAGTAATGCAGCAGCTGTAGGCACCCTGATTGAAAACCACAGGTCTTTTGATGGATGCAGCTAATTTATGTTTCAATGGGTGGGATGGCTGATGTGTGGGAGAGAGGAAAATGGAATTGTGAGATTTGTAGTAAAAAAAAGAAGAGTCAAACAGGAAATACTAGTTCACAAAAAGCTATCCACAGTATTATGGTAATCTCATGACATAGCCATTTATCCCCAAGACAAGCGCAGATCCTTCCTAAGTATGTCCATTACTGTCTGCCAGGTACATACTAAAATCACCTTATGGTGGATAACCCCTTTAAAGAGAATCTGTTGGCTGCAGTTCACTTCACTTCAAATTCTTCTGTAAAAAGAGTCAAAGAGGCATTCCCAAGTCCCTGAACTGCCAAACACTGGAAAGCCTCCCAGCTCCCCCCCCCCCCCCCCATGAGCCCTGTTTCCAAATGTCATTCTTGCACTGTGCATACAAATTGTGTAATAGTGATTTAGAAAAAGGGCTTGGCTTCCAGATGACTGTCCATCAAGCATGGATGGAAGGGGGAGGGGGGAGACCGTCCCTGCCCTCAGAACTTCAAGGGTCTGGTAACGTCTGTTAGCACCGGAGAATAAAATAATTTTTCTGTGATGGAAGCACAGACATATAAACATATATATATATATATATATATATACATATACATAGAAGGTAACATGTGTCTCCTTGCCCTAACAGTGTCAGCAGTTAGGTTGAAATAATTTTTATTGAAATTTTTCAAGAATATTACAACAATAGGTATAGAAGGCCATATAAACATAAAATGACCAAAAGAACAAAACAAATACAGTAAACTGTGCTAGAGTTAAGTAATGATAATCAATGTTCTCTCTCCATGCAAATGTTGTTTCATAGAAGCAGTTGGTCTCCACATCTTCAATAACGTCTCCTATCGTAGGGACGGTCGTGGATTTCCATGCAGATGCTATCTTAGTTCTGTACATGGTGAGGACGTGACACACCGGGGTTCTGTATTACATAGCTATAGAATGTATGCCTATATTCAGTAGAGCCAGTTTCCCTGACAGAGTCACTGTGTCATGTGTGATCAGCTGTATTGACTCATTAATGTCCCTTTAAATTTTTTGGAGTCAGGGACAAAACCAAAAGATATGACTGAGATTACCATTCATGCCACATTCCCTCTAACAAAATGGTGAACATGTGGGAATCATTGAGTTAAGTTTGGCAGGGGTGTAATACCACCTGGAGGTCATTTTGAAGTATTGTTCCCTGTGGTCGATACAAGAAGTGGCTTTTTTTGTTTAATCTGAAAAGCCAGTATCCATTCACAGCCCATTATGATCACTTTTAAAGGGGTACTCCCATGGAAAACTTTTTTTTTTTTTTTTTATTAAACTGGTGCCAGAAAGTTAAACAGATTTGTAAATTACTTCTATTACAGTGCTTTTTATGTCTGTATATTACAGAGGAAATGGTTTTCTTTTTGGAACACAGTGCTCTCTGCGGACATCATGACCACAGTGCTCACTTCTGACATCTCTGTCCATTTTAGGAACTGTCCACAGCAGCATATGTTTGCTATGAGGTTTTTCTCCTACTCTGGACAGTTCTTAGAATGGACAGAGATGTCAGCAGAGAACTCTGTGGTCATGATGTCAGCAGAGAGCTCTGTGTTCCAAAAAGAAAACTATTTCCTCAGTAGTATTCTGCAGCTAATAAGTACTGGAAGGATTAAGATTTTTTAATAGTTAATAGTAGTAATTAAAAAATCTGTTCAACTTTCTGGCACCAGTTGATAAAAAAAAAAAAAAAAAATCCACGGGGGTACCCCGTAAGCTCTTTTTCCCATTGAGATTGTCGTGTGTTTAGAGTAGGGAATCTTTCAGCATTAAAGAATTGGTATAAAGGTTTTGTGCCTAAAGTGGAGATAGAGTTGGAGGACAGATTAAAGGGGTTCTCCACTGCCTTAACCTACTTTTGGCAGTTAGTTAGTTCTGTGGCTATATGTTTTTATGGCTTTTTTTCATGTTGCTAACGGTTCTGTATGTGGTGTTTTACTTACCTTTTTTCCAGACCCGGAAGCTGGTTTCTTTATTTGCCTGCCCCTCGCTCCGTACGTGCCCACCTCCCGTGCAACGGAATCCTCGGTCATCATCAGCGCGCACCCTCCTTACTTTCAGCTTCTTCTAAGCTGAATGCAAATTGGGCTGCTTTCGGCGAATCAGATGCAGTGATGGGCACATGCGCAGTTGGTCCACGCTCCGGAGGATCATCTGCGCATGTGCCATAGTGATATCAGCATCGGGCCTGACGCGCTGGGGGTTTGTAACCCTAACGTGGCCAGAGCTGAGTTCCGGAGTGCTGGACAGCTCCTGAAGGTTTTCTATGGCAGTGTTTCCCAACCAGTGTGCCTCCAGCTGTTGCAAAACTACAACTCCCAGCATGCCCAGACACCCGAAGGCTGTCCAATCCGCATTCAGCTTAGAAGAAGCTGAAAGTAAGGAGGGTGCGCGCTGATGACGACAGAGGATTCCGTCGAGCGGGAGGTGGGCACGTACGGAGCGAGGGGCAGGCCGGCCTCCAACACACCACCCTCCACGGTGACGTCCCGATGGCAAGATGGCGCCGGAAGAAAAGAAACAAAGTGGTCGAGGCTAGGCAGGAAGCAAATAAAGAAACCAGCTTCTGGGTCTGGAAAAAAGGTAAGTAAAACACCACATACAGAACCGTTAGCAACATGAAAAAAAGCCATAATAACATATAGCCACAGAGCTAACTAACTGCCAAAAGTAGGTTAAGGCAGTGGAGAACCCCTTTAATTGTATTCAGGAGGAATTGTGGGAATTTAATATTCACTGAGGGAAATTAAGTCAAATGTTTTGCAATCAACTCATAAGTTTTCCTCTGACAATCAGGTAAATCATACTTATGTTGCAAGTCAACCAATGGAATGAGTTTGGTATCTTTGTGAATGGAGGATAAGCTGGTGATACCTCTGAAGGTCCAAGCATCAAAATGATTTATTTTGGTGAAAAAACATAGTGAGTCAAGGGGAACACTCACTAAGGAGGTTATTTCTGTGTTGTCTTCCAATCTAGATTTAGTGTGCCACACTGCAATCGCATCAGTTATGATTTTATCAGTTTTAAGTGTAATTAATCTTATGTGAGTTAACTAGTAGAGGGTGCCAGTCCGTGATACCACATGTGGATTCTTCCAGTAGTACCCCAGGCTTCTGATCAGTAGTTGGTTTCAGCCATTCCAAAGATTGTTTTAACAAAATCGAATGATGGTAGGCTGTTAGATTGGGTAGGCCAGCTCCCCCATTTTCTGGCCTCTTGGACAATAACAGCGCTGAGATTCCAGGCCTTGAGTTATACTTCACAAAATCTGACATTTCTTTGTGAAATGTGTGTAGTAAAGCCTTGGGTATAGCTAGAGGAACTGTTCTCATGATATACAGGAGTTTGGGCAGGTTGAACATCTTGTAAATACTGATTCTCCCAAACCAGCTCCAATAGAATTTACCATACTAAGATAGGACACGTTGGATGGAAGTGTACAAAGCTGGGTAATTTTCCACAGTTAATTTGTCTAAATCTGCCATCAAGTTTATACCTAAGTAAGAAAGAGCTATGGTTTCACATTTATTTGGAAAGAGGTGTTTAACCCCTTAAGGACCCAGCCAATTTTCACTGTAGGACCCGGCCATTTTTTGAACATCTGACCACTTTCACTTTAAGCATTAATAACTCTGGGATGCTTTCACCTTTCATTCTGATTCCGAGATTGTTTTTTCGTGACATATTCTACTTTATGTTAGTGGTAACATTTTGTCGATACTTGCATAATTTCTTGGTGAAAAATTCCCAAATTTGATGAAAAAATTTAAAATGTTGCATTTTTTTTAACTTTGAAGCTCTCTGCTTATAAGGAAAATGAATATTCCAAATAAATTATATATTGATTCACATATACAACATATCTACTTTATAATTGCATCATGTAGTTGACATGTTTTTACTTTTGGAAGACATCAGAGGGCTTCAAAGTATAGCAGCAATTTTCCAATTTTTCACAACATTTTCAAAATCAAAATTTTTCAGGGACCAGTTCTGTTTTGAAGTGGATTTGAAGGGCCTTCTTATTAGACATACCCCACAAATGACCCCATTATAAAAACTGCACCCCTCAAATTATTCAAAATGACATTCAAAAGGTTTGTTAACCCTTTAGGTGTTTCACAGGAATAGCAGCAAATTGATGGAGAAAATTCAAAATCTTCATTTTTTACATTGGCATGTTCTTGTAGACCCAGTTTTTGAATTTTTACAAGGGGTAAAAAGAGAGAAATCTTCCTAAAATGTGTAACCCAATTTCTCTCGAGTAAGAAAATACCTCATATGTGTATGTCAAGTGTTCGGCGGGTTCACTAGAGGGTTCAGAAGGGAAGGAGAGAAAGTGGGATTTTGGTGAGTGAATTCTTCTGAAATGGTTTTGGTGGGGCATGTTGCATTTAGGAAGCCCCTATGGTGCCAGAACAGCAAAAAAAAAAAAAAAAAACACATGGCATGCTATTTTGGAAACTACACCCCTCAAGGCAAGGGGTCCAGTGAGCCTTAACATCCCACAGGTATTTCACGACTTTTTGTTAAAGTTGGATGTGTAAATGATTTTTTTTTTCACTAAAATGCTAGTTTTCCCCCAAATTTTAAATTTTTACAAGGGATAATAGGACAAAATGCCCCCCCAAAATTGTAACCCCATCTGTTATGGAAATACCCCATGTGTGGACGTCAAGTGCCCTGCTGGCGCACTACAATGCTCAAAGGAGAAGGAGTCACATTTGGCTTTTGAAAAGCAAATTTTGCTGAAATGGTTTTTGGAGGGCATATCGCATTTACGAAGCCCCTATGGCGCCAGGACAGCAAAAAAATCCCCACATGGCATACTATTTTGGAAACTACACCCCTCAAGGAACGCAACCAGGGGTACAGTGAGCCTTAACACCTAACAGGTGTTTGACGACTTTTTGATAAAGTCGATTGTGTAAATGAAAACAAAAAAAAAATTTCACTAAAATGCTGGTTTTCCCCCAAATTTAACATTTTTACAAGGGGTAATAAGAGAAAATGACCCTCAAAATTTGTAACCCCATTTCTTCTCAGTATGGAAATACCCCGTGTGTGGACGTCAAGTGCTCTGCTGGTGCACTACAATGCTCAGGAGAGGAGGAGCGCCATTGAGCTTTTGGAGACATAATTTGCTTGGAATAGAAGTCGAGGGCCATGTGCGTTTACAAAGCCCCCCGTGGTGCCAGAACAGTGGAACCCCCCCCCACATGTGACCCCATTTTGGAAACTACACCCCTCACAGAATTTAATAAGGGGTGCAGTGAGTATTAACACCCCACTGGCGTTTGACAGATCTTTGGAACAGTGGGCTGTGTAAATAAAAAATTACATTTTTCATTTTCACGGACCACTGTTCCAAAAATCTGTCAGACACCTGTGGGGTGTAAATGCTCACTGTACCCCTTATTACATTACATGAGGGGTTTAGTTTCCAAAATGGGGTCACATGTGGGAGGGGTCCATTGTTCTGGCTCTATGGGTGCTTTGTAAACACATGCTGCCTTCAATTCCGGACAAATTTTCTCTTCAAAATCCCAATGGTGCTCCTTCTCTTCTGAGCATTGTAGTTCGCTCGCAGAGCACTTTACATCCACACATGGGTATGTTCTTACTCAGAAGAAATGGGGTTACAAATTTTGGGGGGCTTTTTTTCCTATTTTTCCTTGTGAAAATGATAAATTTTGGGTAACACCAGCATTTTAGTAAAAAAACGTTGAAGAATTTTCATTAAACACCTGTGGGGTGTTCAGGCGCACTATACCCCTTGTTACGTTCTGTGAGGGATGTAGTTTACAAAAAGGGGTCACATTTGGGTATTTCTTTTTTTGCGTTTATGGCAGAACCGCTGTAAATCAGCCACCCCTCTGCAAATCACCAATTTAGGCTTCAAATGTCCATAGTGCGCTCTCACTCCTGAGCCTTGTTGTGCGCCCGCAGAGCATCTGGGGTATTTCCGTATTTGTGTTACAAATGTTGGGGGTCTTTTTTTTCCTTTCAAAACTTGTGAAAATAAAATGTATGAGGCAACACCAGCATGTTAGTGTAATTATTTTTATTTTTTTACACTAACAGGCTGGTGTAGCCCCCAACTTTTCCTTTTCATAATGGGTAAAAGGAGAAAAAGCCGCCCAAAATTTGTAGTGCAATTTCTCCCAAGTATGGAAATACCCCATATGTGGCCCTAAACTGTTTCCTTGAAATACGACAGGGCTCCGAAGTGAGAGAGCGCCATGCACATTTGAGGACTAAATTAGGGATTGCATAGGGGTGGACATAGGGGTATTCTACGCCAGTGATTCCCAAACAGGGTGCCTCCAGCTTTTGCTAAATTCCCAGCATGCCTGGACAGTCAGTGGCTGTCCGGAAATGCTGAGAGTTGTTGTTTTGCAACAGTTGGAGGCTCCATTTTGGAAAAACTGCCGTACAATAAGTTTTTCATTTTTATTGGGGGGGGGGGGGGGCAGTGTAAGGGGGTGTATATGTAGTGTTTTACCCTTTATTATGTGTTAATGTAGTGTAGTGAAGTGTAGTGTTTTTAGGGTACGTTTACACTGCAAGAAGTTTACAGTGAGCTTCCCGCTAGAAATTTGCACTGCGGCGAAAAATTTGCTGCAGCTCATACTTGAAGCAGGAAACTTACTGTAAATCTGCCCATGTGAATGTCCCCTGTACGTTCACATGGCGGGGGGGCAAACCTCCAGCTGTTTCAAAACTACAACTCCCAGCATGTACTGAAAGACCGTGCATGCTGGGAGTTGTAGTTTTGCACCAGCTGGAGGCACACTGGTTGGAAAACCTTCAGTTAGGTTCTGTTACCTAACTCAGTATTTTCCAACCAGTGTGCCTATAGCTGTTGCAAAACTACAACTCCCAGCATGCACTGATGCTGGGAGATGTAGTTATGCAACAGCTGGAGCTACGCAACTACAACTCCCAGCATGCCGAGACAGCTGTTTGCTGTTTGGGCATGCTGGGATTTGCAGTTTTGCAACATCTGGAGGGCTACAGTTAGAGACCACTGCACTGTGATCTCCAAACTGTGGACCTCCAGATGTTGCAAAACTACAATCCCAGCATGCACAGACAGCAAACTGCTGTGTGGGCATGCTAGGAGTTGTAGTTTTGCAAGATCTAGAGGGCAGTATAGAGATCACTGTGCAGTGGTCTCTAAATAGTAGACCTCCAGCTGTTGCAAAACTTCAAATCCCAGCATGCCCAAACCTGGCGACTTCTTAGGGGCAAGCCCCTCGATCGCCAGTCTCACTTCCTCTTCCCTGATTTCTTCTGCCAAAATATCAAGAGAGCGGTCTACCCCTGGCTCAGGAATGATTTCAGCCAGGAAAGCCGACATCTTGTCTCAATCTAGATCCTTCCTCCCCAAGAGGTGCGAGTAGAAGGATCTGACGACCTCCAATATCCCTGATCTGGACCGATTCAGAGATCCTGTACTATCAATCAGTCCTGAAATGACTTTACTACTCACTGATATCTTACAGTTTCTGTACTTCCCGAAATACCTCTCAAAAACCAAAGATGCATGCCTATTGTACTGACACCCCATCAGCAAAGATTTCACTCTGGAGATATCTCCGCTTCCTCCAGGAGGGACGAATTCAGCTTCCAATAACCTTTTCCCATCCGGGGGGTCTCTGAAACATTCAGGGAAAACAAAATCATACAGTGATCGGAGAACTCCACCTCAACCACAGACACTGCGGAAGAGACGGCTTCCTCCTTTAAATAAAACCTATCTATCCTAGACCTGCGACTACCTTGATGATAGGTGAAACCCGCTTGGCCCGAGGGGCTCCAGATGTGGGTGTCCTCTATGTGAGCTTCTCTAGCTATGCTAATCAGCGCCACACTATCGCAAGTCAGCGGACCATTAGAGCCTCTCCTATCTTGGGACCTCGTGACATTATTGAAGTTCCCTCCAAAGATCACTTGCCGACTCTAAAAAGAAAGGGCTTAATCTTCATAAAGAGATCTTTACGGCCCGCTTAGTTTGCGGGGCGTATATGTTAATGATCCGGAGCTCTTGTCCCTTCATGAAGACATCTAAGATCAGGCACCTCCCCATTTCTAACTCAATAACCTGTCTGCATTCAACAGGAGCGGTAAAAAGGACCCCCACCCCACTATACGGCTCAGCTGCAACAGACCAGTGGGGGGGACCGTGCCTCCACTCTCTCCTGGCTTTAACCAGGGAGGCTAGATCTGACAACCTGGTCTCTTGTAAAAAGAAAATGTCGGCTTCAAAACGGCCAAGAAAATCAAAGGCTGCAAATCTAGCCATATCTGATTTTATGCTAGAACAGTTAATGGATGCCAACGTCAGTGGGGTGAGTGCCGCCATCCTGGGTGATTGAGTTAGATGGCTTCACCTCTTAAACCTTCTTCCTCTCCTTCCCTCCACCCCCATCTGAATCGGAGGAAGATCCTTTGCCTCTTTTTAAACTCAGGGATATATCCATCCCAGGATCTTTACCTCCAGTATCTGTTGTTACCTCCACCCCTGAGGAAACTGCCCCAGATGAAGGAGGCTTGGCACCTCCTGGAGGCCGCACTGCCTCCTGACCCTCGAGAAGAGGAGGGGAGATAGTATCCCCAAGGGCCTCATATCGATTTGAAAGGACGATCAGAGGGTCGGAGACTGAGTTGTTCCTTCTATAGACTGAGGCTACAACTGAAGAGGAGGACGGCGCCGCCTTACTCTTATCCTTCTTCCTCCTCTTCTTTTTCTGGCCACCATTTACTGTCTGCCCCCCCTTCTCCTCCTCATCCACAGTTTCGGATTCAGAGGCATGACTGGAGGAAGGAGCATCTTGACCTTCTTCCCTACTCAGTCTCCCTATCTCCTCATCCAGTTCAGCCACACCCAAAGCCTCAGAGTTATTCTGACCTCCTTCTGAGCCAGTGTCTGGAGTGGGACCCCGAGCCCCCCCTGGCACCTGGGCATTCTCAAGGGCCCTCTCCAACCTGCGCTTTTCCTCTCGCCTCCGCATAGAGGGGGTCTTATGTTTTTCCTTCACTGGCTTTGGTGCCCCCTCTCCTCCACTAGTCCCCTCCCCCGCCGGGGCAACCGTTAGGCTCTCCCCAGTTGGGGCGGTCACAGTGTTAGAGAACGAGCGTGGACACCGGCTGAATGGGGAACCTAAGTCACCACACAAGTTACACCAAATCTGCCCACAGGTGGCCACATGACCCACCCCACAGCAGAGGGCGCATATCTGCTGAGTGCAGTTGGCACTAAAGTGGTTTGGGTCACCACACCTGTGACACAGCTTCGGCTGCCCCTGGTAGAAGATCTGAATCCTGTCGCGTCCCAGGAAGGCGGCCGAAGGGATGTGGGTGACCGTGTTCCCTGAACGCCTGAGACGAACGGAAAACATCCAGGCCCCAGACCCAGTGGCGTTGCGACCCGGGTGCGGGGGGTGCTAAGTATGCTAAGTATGCCTCTGGTGTGCTAAGTATGCCTTATTTTCTGTGTGTGTGTGTGTGACTCTGTGTGTGTGACTCTGTGTGTGTGTGACTCTGTGTGTGTGACTGTGTGACTCTGTGTGTGTGACTGTGTGACTGTGTGTGTGTGTGACTGTGTGTGTGTGTGTGATTCTGTGTGTGTGACTGTGACTCTGTGTGTGTGTGTCTCTCTGACTGTGTGTGTGTTTGTGTGTGTGTCTCTCTGTGTTGTATGTGTATTTTTTTTTTTTGGGGGGGGGGGTTAAACAGCGATCTAATGTGGGGAGACTTTGACCCATTGTGGGGAACCTGCGGCCTAATGTGGGGTAACTACTACCAAATGTGCGGAGTCTATGCTACCTAATGTGGGGATTCTATGCTACCTAATGTGGGGAGTCTATGCTACCTAATGTGGGGAAACTGCTACCTAATGTGGGGAATCTGTGCTACCAAATGTGGGGAGTCTATGCTACCTAATGTGGGGAATCTGTGCTACCTAATGTGGGGAATCTGTGCTACCTAATGTGGGGAAATTGCTACCTAATGTGGGGGAACACGTACCAAATGTGGGGAATCTATGCTGCCTAATGTGGGGAAAATATGCTACCTAATGTGGGGGAACTGCTGCCTACCTAAAGTAGGGGAAATGCTGCCTACCTAATGCTCCCCCCCTGGCAGTAGCACCCTCATCATCCACCAGCAACACCCCCCCCCCCCCCCCCCCCCGGCAGTAGCACCTCCATCAGCAGATCCTGATGGTGGATGATGGCGGTGCTCCTGCCAGGAGGATGATCCTGCGGATGGATGATGGGGGTGATACTGCCAGGGGGGATGGCCAGTTGCACCCTCATGATCCTCCAGCAACACCCCCCCAGTAGTAGCACCCCCATCATCCACTAGCAACACCACCAAAAACCCCCTCCCGTGGTAATAGCATCAGCTAACGGATGTTGAGGGGTGTTACTGCAGTTGTGGTATTATATTCAGAGGATGCACTGTATGGCAACGTTAAATTCAGAGGGCGCAGATTCTGGTAGTATTATATTCAGAGGGTACAGTGGGTGGTGGTATTATATTCAGGGGTACAGTATGTGGTAGATTTATATTCAGAGGGTACAGTATGTGATGGTATTATATTCAGAATGTACAGTGTGTGGTAGTATTATATTCAGAGGGTACAGTGGTACAGTGTGTGGCGGTATTATATTCAGGGGTACAGTATGTGGCAGATTTATATTCAGAGTGTACAGTATGTGTTGGTATTATATTCAGAATGTACAGTGTGTGGTAGTATTATATTCAGAGGGTATGGTGCATGGAAGGTTTATAATCAAAGAGTGTAGTGTATAGTAGAATTATATTTAGAGGATACAGTGTCTGGCAGGTTTATAATAATAATTGTTTTCATATAGAGGATGAGAATGCGCTGACATAGTGAGGAGACGTCTGGGCGTCACATTCTACAGACAGAAGTTTTAGCTGGACCAGGCGGTATGTACCATCTGAATTAGATAAGGGAAGACTATAGAGAAGACGTCACCTGTAGTCACTGATGTCACGATGCCGGCTGGCAGGTAGTGGATCCTCTGTGCCAGAGAGGGATTGGCGTGGACCGTGCTAGTGGACCGGTTCTAAGCCACTACTGGTTTTCACCAGAGCCCGCCGCAAAGCGGGATGGTCTTGCTGCGGCGGTAGTGACCAGGTCGTATCCACTAGCAACGGCTCACCTCTCTGGCTGCTGAAGATAGGCGCGGTACAAGGGAGTAGACGGAAGCAAGGTCGGACGTAGCAGAAGGTCGGGGCAGGCAGCAAGGATCGTAGTCAGGGGCAACGGCAGAAGGTCTGGAAACACAGGCAAGGAACACACAAGGAACGCTTTCACTGGCACTAAGGCAACAAGATCCGGCAAGGGAGTGCAGGGGAAGTGAGGTGATATAGGGAAGTGCACAGGTGAACACACTAATTGGAACCACTGCGCCAATCAGCGGCGCAGTGGCCCTTTAAATCGCAGAGACCCGGCGCGCGCGCGCCCTAGGGAGCGGGGCCGCGCGCGCCGGGACAGAACAGACGGAGAGCGAGTCAGGTAGGGGAGCCGGGGTGCGCATCGCGAGCGGGCGCTACCCGCATCGCGAATCGCATCCCGGCTGGCAGCGGAATCGCAGCGCCCCGGGTCAGAGGACGTGACCGGAGCGCTGCCGCGGGGAGAGTGAAGCGAGCGCTCCGGGGAGGAGCGGGGACCCGGAGCGCTCGGCGTAACAGTACCCCCCCCCTTGGGTCTCCCCCTCTTCTTAGAGCCTGAGAACCTGAGGAGCAGACTTTTGTCTAGGATGTTGTCCTCAGGTTCCCAGGATCTCTCTTCAGGACCACAACCCTCCCAGTCCACTAAAAAAAAATTTTTCCCTCTGACCTTTTTGGCAGCTAAAATTTCTTTGACCGAGAAGATGTCCGAGGAGCCGGAAACAGGAGTGGGAGGAACAGATTTGGGAGAAAAACGGTTGAGGATGAGTGGTTTGAGAAGAGAGACGTGAAAGGCATTAGGGATACGAAGAGAGGGAGGAAGAAGAAGTTTATAAGAGACAGGATTAATTTGACACAAAATTTTGAAAGGACCAAGATAGCGTGGTCCCAACTTGTAGCTAGGGACACGGAAGCGGACATATTTAGCGGAGAGCCATACCTTGTCTCCAGGGGAAAAAACGGGGGGAGCTCTTCTTTTCTTATCCGCGAACTTCTTCATGCGTGAAGAAGCCTGTAAGAGAGAATTTTGGGTCTCTCTCCATATGATGGAAAGGTCACGAGAAATTTCATCCACAGCGGGCAGACCAGAGGGCAAGGGAGTAGGGAGGGGGGGAAGAGGGTGACGGCCGTACACCACGAAAAATGGGGATTTGGAGGAAGACTCAGAGACCCTGAAGTTATACGAGAATTCGGCCCATGGGAGGAGATCTGCCCAGTCATCCTGGCGGGAGGAAACAAAATGTCGCAAATAATCACCCAAGATCTGGTTAATCCTTTCTACTTGTCCATTGGACTGGGGATGATATGCAGAAGAAAAATTTAATTTAATCTTGAGTTGTTTACAGAGAGCCCTCCAGAATTTAGACACGAATTGGACGCCTCTATCCGAGACAATCTGCGTAGGCAACCCGTGAAGACGAAAAATGTGTACAAAAAATTGTTTAGCCAACTGAGGCGCAGAAGGAAGACCAGGAAGGGGGATGAAATGTGCCATTTTGGAGAATCGATCAACGACCACCCAAATAACAGTGTTGCCACGGGAAGGGGGTAAATCAGTAATAAAATCCATACCAATCAGAGACCAAGGCTGTTCGGGGACAGGCAGAGGATGAAGAAAACCAGCGGGCTTCTGGCGAGGAGTCTTATCCCGGGCACAGATAGTGCAGGCTCGCACAAAGTCCACAACATCCGTCTCCAGAGTCGGCCACCAATAGAAGCGGGAGATGAGTTGCACAGATTTCTTGATACCCGCATGACCTGCGAGATGGGAGGAGTGACCCCATTTGAGGATTCCGAGGCGTTGGCGAGGAGAAACAAAGGTCTTTCCTGGAGGAGTCTGCCCGATGGAGGCAGGAGAAGTGGAGATCAGGCAGTCAGGTGGAATGATGTGTTGCGGAGAGAGTTCAACTTCTGAGGCATCCGAGGAACGAGAGAGAGCATCGGCCCTAATGTTCTTATCGGCAGGACGAAAGTGAATCTCAAAATTAAATCGGGCAAAGAACAGAGACCACCGGGCCTGGCGAGGATTCAGCCGTTGGGCAGACTGGAGGTAGGAGAGGTTCTTGTGGTCGGTGTAGATAATAACAGGAGAACTTGATCCCTCCAGCAGATGCCTCCATTCCTCAAGTGCTAATTTAATGGCTAGAAGCTCTCGATCCCCGATGGAGTAGTTCCTCTCCGCTGGAGAGAAGGTCCTAGAGAAAAAACCACAAGTGACAGCATGCCCGGAAGAATTTTTTTGTAGAAGAACAGCTCCAGCTCCCACTGAGGAGGCATCAACCTCCAATAGGAAGGGTTTGGAAGGGTCAGGTCTGGAGAGGACGGGAGCCGAAGAAAAGGCAGACTTGAGTCGTTTAAAGGCGTCTTCTGCTTGAGGAGGCCAGGACTTGGGATCAGCATTTTTTTTGGTTAAAGCCACGATAGGAGCCACAATGGTAGAAAAATGTGGAATAAATTGCCTGTAATAATTGGCGAACCCCAAAAAGCGTTGGATAGCACGGAGTCCGGAGGGGCGTGGCCAATCTAAGACGGCAGAGAGTTTGTCTGGATCCATCTGTAGTCCCTGGCCAGAGACCAAATATCCTAGAAAAGGAAGAGATTGGCATTCAAACAGACATTTCTCAATTTTGGCATAGAGTTGGTTGTCACGAAGTCTCTGAAGAACCATACGGACATGCTGGCGGTGTTCTTCTAGATTGGCAGAAAAAATTAGGATATCGTCCAGATATACAACAACACAGGAGTATAACAGATCACGAAAAATTTCATTGACAAAGTCTTGGAAGACGGCAGGGGCGTTGCACAGTCCAAAGGGCATGACCAGATACTCAAAGTGTCCATCTCTGGTGTTAAATGCCGTTTTCCACTCGTCCCCCTCTCTGATGCGGATGAGGTTATAGGCGCCTCTTAAGTCCAATTTAGTGAAGATGTGGGCACCTTGGAGGCGATCAAAGAGTTCAGAGATGAGGGGTAAGGGGTAGCGGTTCTTAACCGTGATTTTATTAAGACCGCGGTAGTCAATGCACGGACGTAGGGAGCCATCTTTTTTGGACACAAAGAAAAATCCGGCTCCGGCAGGAGAGGAGGATTTACGGATAAAGCCCTTTTTTAGATTCTCCTGGACGTATTCGGACATGGCAAGAGTCTCTGGGGCAGAGAGAGGATAAATTCTGCCCCGGGGTGGAGTAGTGCCCGGGAGGAGGTCGATAGGGCAATCATAAGGCCTGTGAGGAGGTAGAGTCTCAGCTTGTTTTTTGCAGAAAACATCCGCGAAGTCCATATAGGCCTTAGGGAGACCGGTTACTGGAGGAACCACAGAGTTACGGCAAGGGTTACTGGGAACCGGTTTTAGACAGTTCTTGGAACAAGAGGACCCCCAACACTTGATCTCCCCAGTGGACCAATCCAGGGTAGGGGAATGAAGTTGAAGCCAGGGAAGTCCAAGGAGAATTTCCGAGGTGCAATTGGGGAGGACCAAAAGTTCAATCCTCTCATGATGAGATCCGATGCTCATAAGAAGGGGCTCCGTGCGGAAACGTATGGTACAGTCCAATCTTTCATTATTTACACAATTGATGTAGAGGGGTCTGGCGAGACTGGTCACCGGGATGTTGAACTTGTTGACGAGAGAGGCCAAAATAAAATTTCCTGCAGATCCAGAGTCCAAGAAGGCCACTGTAGAGAAGGAGAAGGCAGAGGCAGACATCCGCACAGGCACAGTAAGACGTGGAGAAGCAGAGTAGACATCAAGGACTGTCTCACCTTTGTGCGGAGTCAGCGTACGTCTTTCCAGGCGGGGAGGACGGATAGGACAATCTCTCAGGAAGTGTTCGGTACTAGCACAGTACAGGCAGAGGTTCTCCATACGGCGTCGTGTCCTCTCTTGAGGTGTCAGGCGAGACCGGTCGACCTGCATAGCCTCCACGGCGGGAGGCACAGGAACAGATTGCAGGGGACCAGAGGAGAGAGGAGCCGAGGAGAAGAAACGCCTCGTGCGAACAGAGTCCATATCTTGGCGGAGTTCCTGACGCCTTTCGGAAAAACGCATGTCAATGCGAGTGGCTAGGTGAATAAGTTCATGTAGATTAGCAGGAATTTCTCGTGCGGCCAAAACATCTTTAATGTTGCTGGATAGGCCTTTTTTGAAGGTCGCGCAGAGGGCCTCATTATTCCAGGACAATTCTGAAGCAAGAGTACGGAATTGTACGGCATACTCGCCAACGGAAGAATTACCCTGGACCAGGTTCAACAGGGCAGTCTCAGCAGAAGAGGCTCGGGCAGGTTCCTCAAAGACACTTCGGATTTCCGAGAAGAAGGAGTGTACAGAGGCAGTGACGGGGTCATTGCGGTCCCAGAGCGGTGTGGCCCATGACAGGGCTTTTCCGGACAGAAGGCTGACTACGAAAGCCACCTTAGACCTTTCAGTGGGAAACAGGTCCGACATCATCTCCAGATGCAGGGAACATTGGGAAAGAAAGCCACGGCAAAACTTAGAGTCCCCATCAAATTTATCCGGCAAGGATAAGCGTATCCCAGGAGCGGCCACTCGCTGCGGAGGAGGTGCAGGAGCTGGCGGAGGAGATGACTGCTGAAGCTGTGGTAGTAACTGTTGTAGCATAACGGTCAGTTGAGACAGCTGTTGGCCTTGTTGCGCTATCTGTTGTGACTGCTGGGCGACCACCGTGGTGAGGTCAGCGACAACTGGCAGAGGAACTTCAGCGGGATCCATGGCCGGATCTACTGTCACGATGCCGGCTGGCAGGTAGTGGATCCTCTGTGCCAGAGAGGGATTGGCGTGGACCGTGCTAGTGGACCGGTTCTAAGCCACTACTGGTTTTCACCAGAGCCCGCCGCAAAGCGGGATGGTCTTGCTGCGGCGGTAGTGACCAGGTCGTATCCACTAGCAACGGCTCACCTCTCTGGCTGCTGAAGATAGGCGCGGTACAAGGGAGTAGACGGAAGCAAGGTCGGACGTAGCAGAAGGTCGGGGCAGGCAGCAAGGATCGTAGTCAGGGGCAACGGCAGAAGGTCTGGAAACACAGGCAAGGAACACACAAGGAACGCTTTCACTGGCACTAAGGCAACAAGATCCGGCAAGGGAGTGCAGGGGAAGTGAGGTGATATAGGGAAGTGCACAGGTGAACACACTAATTGGAACCACTGCGCCAATCAGCGGCGCAGTGGCCCTTTAAATCGCAGAGACCCGGCGCGCGCGCGCCCTAGGGAGCGGGGCCGCGCGCGCCGGGACAGAACAGACGGAGAGCGAGTCAGGTAGGGGAGCCGGGGTGCGCATCGCGAGCGGGCGCTACCCGCATCGCGAATCGCATCCCGGCTGGCAGCGGAATCGCAGCGCCCCGGGTCAGAGGACGTGACCGGAGCGCTGCCGCGGGGAGAGTGAAGCGAGCGCTCCGGGGAGGAGCGGGGACCCGGAGCGCTCGGCGTAACAACTGATATCATTGTACATTCTCCTCTCTGTGTCCTATCAGAGCTGTAGTCACTTGTAAGTTCTACAGTTATGGTGAGTGAAACTACAACTCCCAGCATAACCTCACCACTGCTCAAAACATTGGAAAACATTTTTTTTTTTTTTTTTTATCAATTGGTGCTACAAAGTTAAACAGATTTGTAAATTACTTCTATTTAAAAATCTTAATCCTTTCAGTACTTATTAGCTGCTGTATAAGTGATTTACAGGAAGTTCTTTTCTTTTTTAATTTATTTTCTGTCTGACCACAGTGCTCTGTGCTGACACCTTTGTCCATGTCAAGAACTGTCCATAGTAGGATAGTAGGAGCAAATCCCCATAGCAAACCTATCCTGCTCTGGACAGTTCCTGACATGGACAGAGGTGTCAGCAAATAGCACTGTGGTCAGACTGGAAAGAACTACACAACTTCCTGTGGAGCATACACCAGCTTATAAGCACTGTAAGGATTAAGATTTTAAATAGAAGTAATTTAAAAATCTGTTTAACTTTCTGGCACCAGTTGATATAAAAGTAAATGTTTTCCAGTGGAGTACCCCTTTAAGTAATTCTGGGAGCTGTATATTTAAATGGTGAAAACTTCTTTAACACTTTCCTATTCTGTGGTAACTGGTATATCTGATTATTATACTGGAATTTCTCACAATGCGCTACAACAGTGGTGTCTGTCACAACAGGCTAAAAACTTACTGGGGGGAGGTATGGGGGTGACACAATTTTCTACCGCACCGGGTGACACCAACCCTAGCAACGCCACTGCCCAGACCATATATTGTGCTTGTCAAAGTTCTTCCGTGGGACGTCCGTCACCTCCCTATACCTGCCCAGCCAGGTCATAATGTCATAACAAGAAAGTGACTCGTTATGGGTCAAAACGGTCACTTTCTTTACCATATTCTGGCGAGATACCGCTTTTACAGCGAAATCTCGCCATCCGGGCTCGTTTTTCATCAGCTCATAATTAGATCAAAAGAGATCTAGTCCCTCTGGCCTAACAAAGCTGACGTCAAACTCGGAGGAGCCGAAGGGGTGAAACAGGGCAAAGATGTCCCCAGCCCTGAAACCCATCTGGAAAAGAAGCTCCACTACCTTGCCCCTTTTGGGGCACGCATCTTCACCTTTCCAGACCAAACGGGCCACATTCCTGTGATCTACCTCCTGCCCGGGTGTCTGGAGGGACCATACGGTCTGCCCATTCCTCTCTCGGAATGCTCCCAGACCATGTCTCTCCACCCAAAAAGACAGGTCCATCTCCTTTCCTACCTGGAGCATCCTTTCTCCTCTCTTTAGCGTCACCAGATGCAGGAGGTAAAGATCCTACTGAACCCCCAGCCGCCACACTTGCATAACTCCTGGCGACCGGGGGGGGGGGGGCAGCCGGACCAGACACCGTTCCTACATCCCCGCCTAGGCCACCTGTACTGCCACAAAAGCCACTCTTATTCCCACCATCCACACCACTATTATTTCTTCTTTCATTCACACCACTACTCCTCCCATCTGCACCACTACCACTCCTCTCATTCACACCACTACCATCCCTCCTATTCACTCCACTATCACCACTCTTATTCACTTCACTGCTACTCCTCCTGATCAGTCCACTACCACTCTTCCCATCTACACCACTACTACTCCTCCCATCTGCACCACTACCACTCATCTCATTCACTCCACTAGCACCCCTCTCATACACACCACTACCACTCCTCCCATCTACACCACTACCACTCCTCCCATTTGCACCACTACCACTCCTCCCATCTACACCACTACCACTGCCACATACACCCCTCTCACCCACAGCACTACCACTCCCATCTTTCACACACCTTGTATTAACATTGCTTTTATTTACAGTATTTTTGGGATCAGCAGCTGCTTCACCCACTACCTCTGGGCTGGCCTGGACATGCTTTAGCTTGGTCTTCGTGTACATTCATGTCACCGCCGACATCACCTCCCAAAGCTGAGGCTGCCCCTCCGGGTGCACCTTCACTGATGTGCAGGGACTCCCCTCTCTCACATGGGAGATCCCTGCAGTGCCCGCGCCACACACTGCGCCCAAATGCACGGGCTCAGCAGCAGGTTCTGACACCTGGACGCTCCCCCCCCCTCACAGGGGAGTGCCACCGACACTACTAGCAGCGCCCAGGGGACCGCCCCCCGAGCAGAAGATCTCACCACACACCTCAGGCGCCCGGACACTCCCCCCCTCTCAGGGAAGTGCCCTGCAAGGCTGGTAACATTGCCCACAATACTCAGGGAACCACTCCCCTGGCACACTGCCGCATAACTATTGCCCACCATTAGCCCATCCTGCTCTTCCCTACCAACAGGACGCTTGACTGTAGCACCCGCGGCCATGTTGGATGCTGCACTGTACCCCCTGTGCTGGTCAAGTTCCACAGCAGAAGCGGGATCTGGCAGGGTGGGGGGCACAGCAGCCTGAACCAACTTTTCAGGTGGCCCAGACTGCTGGATAGGAGAGAAAACAAACTTTATCTGCTCCTCACTCTTTTTCTTCTTCTTTTTCTTCCTCTTACTCTCCTCATGGCCCAGGTCCTGGCCAAAACTGAAATTTTCCAGATGGGTGGGTGACTCCTGCATCACTATAGCCCGCAGGAGCCCCCCACCGACCGGGCCACTGTCACCGCCATCACTACTGTCACTGTCCTCAGAGGTGGCTGGTAAGGCGACTTGGGCAGGGTTGATGTAATCTGTACTCTGGGTGACAGAGGTCTTAGGGGTACACGGGGTATCACATCCTCCTCACTCTCATCACCCTCACTGCCGCCATCTCCCTCACCACCTTCCTCCATCTTCTCCTCCGTGACACACAAGCACTCTTTCTCCCCCTAATTATCCTCTTCCTCCTTCACAGGGATCTTCATTCTTTAATTTTTCTTGAAACATGCCCGCCCCCTCTATGATGAGCATTCGGGCTCTCACCACCTCCTGCTCCTCTGCCTTCAGCTCACACACCCTGGTAGCGAACCTTGCCCTCATGGCCTTGGCAGAGTTATCTGTTTGGTAGCGGGCAAACTTCAGGTCTTCCCTTATGATTTTAAGCTTTTTTCCCAGCTGCTCATATTCTACTAGCTTTGCCTGCATGCGGGAACCGAAAGTAGCTAGCGACTCCCTGGGATCCTTCACCCCCGTTGCTGGGGTTACATAATATCAGACACAGTCCCCAAAGACATAACTGTAAGCTCTGGGGTGGACACAGACAGCATAGGGCCCCTGTGCAAAGAATGTGCCTGCCCCCCCCCCCATACATCAATTGTTCAGGTAGGAGATAAATATGAGATAGATAGATAGATAGATAGATAGATAGATAGATAGATAGATAGATAGATAGATAGATAGATATGAGATAGATAGATAGATAGATATGAGATAGATATCTAGATATGAGATAGATAGATAGATATAAGATAGATAGATATGAGATAGATAAATAGATATGAGATAGATAGATATGAGATAGATATGAGATAGATAGATATAAGATAGATTGATAGATATGAGATAGATATGAGATAGATAGATAGATAGATATTAGATAGATATGAGATAGATAGATATTAGATAGATAAATAGATAGATAGATATGAGATGGATATGAGATAGATAGATATTAGATAGATAGATAGATATGAGATGGATATGAGATAGATAGATAGATAGATAGATATGAGAAGGATATAGATAGAAAGATAGATAGATATGAGATAGATAGACAGATAGATATGAGATGGATATGAGATAGATAGATATGAGATGGATGGATAGATAGATAGATAGATAGATGTGAGATAGATAGATATGAGATAGATAGATAGATAGATATGAGATGGATGGATAGATAGATAGATAGATGTGAGATAGATAGATATGAGATAGATAGATATGAGATAGACAGATAGATATGAGATGGATATGAGATAGATAGATATGAGATGGATGGATAGATAGATAGATAGATAGATAGATGTGAGATAGATAGATAGATATGAGATTGATAGATAGAAAGATATTAGATGGATAGATAGATAGTTAGATAGATATGAGATAGATACAGCAGGTACAGTAGATAGATAGATATTCCAAAGAAGAAAGCAGCACTCCTAGAGCTGTGTATAGGTGCTCACCTGCTAGGGCACCGAGCTCAGGAGCTCAGGATCCTCCACAGATATTCCAAAGAAGATGCAGTGGCACTCAAATGGTGAGAAAAGGTGAATTATTTATTCATATTGAATGTGCAAAAAGGTGACGTTTCGGCTGACTCACTCATCAAGCCATTATCAAGCAACTAGTGTTACAGCTTCTGGCTTTTTATGGTCACGCAGGACCTTGTGATCAATTAACCAATTAGATATAAACATTGTAGAAAAGTGCATAAAAAGACATATAAGTGAACTACGACATACATCAGTGCTAAAGATGCATACATATGAACCCTGGCATATTCTCCGATCGTCAATGCATGCAATAAATATATAAAAATTACAGTGCATTCCATATACAATCTCAGGTGCATGGTGCATGACCTGTAATGAGGTGGGCGTAGGGAGGCGGGACACTCGCCGTAGATCGTTTCGGAATCCATTAGCTGTTCAGCGTGGACGCTAGGATGCTTCCGGGGTCCATCTGCAGGACCGGAAGCGACGTTACGCTCTGTATAGTCAGATGACAAGTCATGTGATGGCCGTTACTGTGGAGCAGAGACGCTCTCCTCAGCGCATGCACTCTGCGTACCTAGAGGGTCATGGTGCCATCATAGAAGTGGGAAAACAGTGCCCTTTTCTCAATGCTTATCCCCACAGCTTTCTTCTTGCAAGGTATATTGCACAGCTGGTCCGGGGGGCTTACGGGTTATCGGAGACCCCTCCAGAGTCCAAAAAAACGGCCATCTCTGTCATTACCATAGGCAACACATCGAGAATGGCTTTGGTGCTAACCTTATTTCCGAAGAAGTGGGTTTTTTGTGTCAGAGGGCATCTGTTGATACGGGTGCAACGCTCCACAGATCCAACACTAGATTGGAGAAGAGTAAGTCATCATGGATTCCTTACGGTCAAATTAGGCGGAGTGTTCTTCCATCACCTGGCCCATCTCTATATAAAAGAGAAAGAGAAAAAATTATTTTAAAAAACCTTGTTGGTTATAACAATTCCTACACATAAATGACGCTATACCGGAGTCTTATACTTTACAGATTCCATGTGATATCTTGAAATCCACATTGAGGCCTCGTGGCTTCAAGGTGTCAAGGTGGTAAATCCACCATAATTCCTTGCGTTTCAGTTTGGCAATACGATTGCCACCCCGTTTTAATGGTGGTACGTGGTCAACAATCGTAAATTTGAAATCCTTTTCACTGTGCCCCTTGTCTAGAAAATGTTTAGGGCAAATCAGCACGGCCTTTACGGATAGTGTAGCGGTGCTGATTTATCCGTGTTTTTGCGTCATTAATAGTCTCCCCAAATAAATAATAAATTACATGGACATTGGAGTATATATACAATGAAATCAGTGTTGCACGTAAGGTAGAACTTGATAGGGAATCGTTTTTTTGTAATAGGATGTACAAATTCGTTACTCTTGTTCATATAAGAGCAGTTTATACAAACTCGGCAAGGAAAGGAACCCTTATTCACAGTTGATAAAAATCCTTGTGTTGACTTCTGGACACTGACATCTGCCTTCACTAGGTGGTTTCGTAAATTAGGAGATCTCTTATATGACATAATAGGGGGATTATTAAACTCTGGTATGTTACTCATCCCTGTGCTCAAGAAATGCTAATGATATGTTGATAAATCTGTCTGAAAAGTTGGATATGAATGCAAGTTGCCAGTTATCCCTACCCTTTTCTTTCGGTTGTAGTAGTGTTTGTCTATCTAGGGTTAAAAGCTTGTCTTTTGCTTGCTGATCCATGACCACAACCTTATTATTAAACCTGCTGACAAGGGTTGTGGTCATGGATCGGTCCAAGTATGTCGCTGAAGCGATGCGCCAGCTATCTAACATTGAAACATACAGGAAGTTACAGACAGATCCTAAGTGGGAATATGGTCGTGAGATTGAAAATATTTTCAAAAACGCACTTGATCTCAAAATTATTAACAAACAACTGTTTTGATTTTCTTCTTGTGAGGCACCCCGTCACTCCGGTCATATATTTTCTGCCGAAAATACACAAATGTCTACATGATCCACCCGGAAGACCCATAGTCTCCGAGTGTGAATCATTGACAAGCCGCATATCAATTTTTGTTGACAGAATACTTAGGCCATATGTCTATGGGGCTAAGTCATATTTGAAAGACACGGGTGACTTTTTAAATAAAATCAAGGACATTGAGGTTCCCCCCAACACAATTTTGGTTTCTCTTGACATCACAAGCCTGTACACCACCATCCCGCATGATGGGGGTGTACAGGCTGTCAAATCATACATTTCCCCTGACTTTACCACAGAACAGACTGATTTTTTGATACAATTGGTGACAGTGGTGTTGACTAAAAATGATTTTGTTTTCAATGAGGTGTTCTATAATCAAATGACTGGAACAGCTATGGGGACAAACATGGTGCCCTCCTATGCAAATTTGTATGTCGCATACCTGGAGGAATCATTCATCTTTGTATCTCCCCACTTTGGCCTAGTGCTAAAGTGGTGGAGATACATTGATGATATTTTTATGATCTGGACCGGTACATCAGAACAACTGACTGACTTTTTTGAATTTCTGAATTCTATGACCACCAATATACGTTTCACCATCACATCTTTTAGTGACAGTATACAATTTTTGGATACCAGGGTGTACATTAGTGACAATCATCTAGAGACTGATTTATTTGTCAAGCAAACAGATTGCAACTCCATGCTGCGATTCGATAGCAACCATCCTCGCAGCATGGTTAAAGCCTTACCCGTGAGTCAGATGGTTAGGGCCAAACGCATAATCAGCTCGGACGAGCGGGTACTGCCAGCACTGCAAAACATGATGGAAAATTTCAGACATAGAGGTTATCCAAAGAAATTGGTGATGCAAGCAAAAGACAAGGTTTTAACCCTTGATAGACAAACACTACTACAACCGAAAGAAAAGGGTAGGGATGACAGGCGTCTTGCATTCATATCCTCCTTTTCAGACAGATTTATCAACATATCAAATATCATGAGGAAACATTGGCATATCTTGAGCACAGGGATGAGTCACATACGTAAGTTGTACCTTACGTGCAACACTGATTTCATTGTATATGTACTCCATTGTCCATGTAATTTATTATTGTTACGCCGAGCGCTCCGGGTCCCCGCTCCTCCCCGGAGCGCTCGCTACACTTCCCTCACTGCAGCGCCCCGGTCGGTTCCACGGACCCGGGGCGCTGCGTTACCACCTCCGGCCGGGATGCGATTCGCGATGCGGGTAGCGCCCGCTCGCGATGCGCACCCCGGCTCCCGTACCTTACTCGCTCCCCGTCAGTTCTGTCCCGGCGCGCGCGGCCCCGCTCCCTAGGGCGCGCGCGCGCCGGGTCTTTGCGATTTAAAGGGCCACTGCACCGCTGATTGGTGCAGTGGTTCCAATTAGTGTTTACACCTGTGCACTTCCCTATATCACCTCACTTCCCCTTCACTCCCTCGCCGGATCTTGTTGCCCTAGTGCCAGTGAAAGCGTTCCTTGTGTGTTCCTTGCCTGTGATTCCAGACCTTCTGCCGTTGCCCCTGACTACGATCCTTGCTGCCTGCCCCGACCTTCTGCTACGTCCGACCTTGCTTCTGTCTACTCCCTTGTACCGCGCCTATCTTCAGCAGCCAGAGAGGTTGAGCCGTTGCTAGGGGATACGACCTGGTCACTACCGCCGCAGCAAGACCATCCCGCTTTGCGGCGGGCTCTGGTGAAAACCAGTAGTGACTTAGAACCGATCCTCTAGCACGGTCCACGCCAATCCCTCTCTGGCACAGAGGATCCACTACCTGCCAGCCGGCATCGTGACAGTAGATCCGGCCATGGATCCCGCTGAAGTTCCTCTGCCAGTTGTCGCTGACCTCACCACGGTGGTCGCCCAGCAGTCACAACAGATTGCGCAACAAGGCCAACAGCTGTCTCAACTGACTGTTATGCTACAACAGTTACTACCACAGCTCCAGCAATCATCTCCTCCGCCAGCTCCTGTACCTCCTCCGCAGCGAGTGGCCGCTTCTGGAATACGACTATCCTTGCCGGATAAATTTGATGGGGACTCTAAGTTTTGCCGTGGCTTTCTTTCCCAATGTTCATTACACTTGGAGATGATGTCGGACCAGTTCCCCACTGAAAGGTCTAAGGTGGCTTTCGTAGTCAGCCTGCTGTCTGGAAAAGCCCTGGCTTGGGCCACACCGCTCTGGGACCGCAATGACCCCGTCACTGCCTCTGTACACTCCTTCCTCTCGGAAATTCGAAGTGTCTTTGAGGAACCTGCCCGAGCCTCTTCTGCTGAGACTGCCCTGTTGAACCTGGTCCAGGGTAATTCTTCCGTTGGCGAGTATGCCGTACAGTTCCGTACCCTTGCTTCAGAATTATCCTGGAATAATGAGGCACTCTGCGCGACCTTTAAAAAAGGCCTATCCAGCAACATTAAAGATGTTCTGGCCGCACGAGAAATCCCTGCTAACCTACATGAACTCATCCATCTTGCCACTCGCATTGACATGCGTTTTTCCGAACGGCGTCAGGAGCTCCGCCAGGATATGGACTCTGTTCGCACGAGGCGTTTCTTCTCCCCGGCTCCTCTCTCCTCTGGTCCCCTGCAATCTGTTCCTGTGCCTCCCGCCGTGGAGGCTATGCAGGTCGATCGGTCTCGCCTGACACCCCAAGAGAGGACACGACGCCGCATGGAGAATCTCTGCCTGTACTGTGCTAGTACCGAACACTTCCTGAAGGATTGTCCTATCCGTCCTCCCCGCCTGGAAAGACGTCCGCTGACTCCGCACAATGGTGAGACAGTCCTTGATGTCTACTCTGCTTCTCCACGTCTTACTGTGCCTGTGCGGATGTCTGCCTCTGCCTTCTCCTTCTCTGCTGTGGCCTTCTTGGACTCTGGATCTGCAGGAAATTTCATCTTAGCCTCTCTCGTCAACAGGTTCAACATCCCGGTGACCAGTCTCGCCAGACCCCTCTACATCAATTGTGTAAACAATGAAAGATTGGACTGTACTATACGTTTCCGCACGGAGCCCCTTCTAATGTGCATCGGATCTCATCACGAGAGGATTGAACTGTTGGTCCTCCCCAATTGCACTTCTGAAATCCTTCTTGGACTTCCCTGGCTTCAACTCCATTCCCCAATCCTGGATTGGTCCACTGGGGAGATCAAGAGTTGGGGGCCCTCTTGTTCCAAGGACTGCTTAAAACCGGTTCCCAGTAAACCTTGCCGTGTCCCTGTGCTTCCTCATGTAACCGGTCTCCCTAAGGCCTATATGGACTTTGCGGACGTTTTTTGCAAAAAACAAGCTGAGACTCTACCTCCTCACAGGCCTTATGATTGTCCCATTGACCTCCTCCCGGGCACTACTCCACCCCGGGGCAGAATCTATCCTCTGTCCGTCCCAGAGACTCTTGCCATGTCTGAATACGTCCAAGAAAATTTAAAAAAGGGCTTTATCCGTAAATCCTCCTCTCCTGCCGGAGCCGGATTTTTCTTTGTGTCCAAAAAAGATGGCTCTCTACGTCCTTGCATTGACTACCGCGGTCTTAATAAAATCACGGTTAAGAACCGCTACCCCCTACCCCTCATCTCTGAACTCTTTGATCGTCTCCAAGGTGCCCATATTTTTACCAAACTGGACTTAAGAGGTGCTTATAATCTCATCCGCATCAGAGAGGGGGATGAATGGAAAACGGCATTTAACACCAGAGATGGACACTTTGAGTATCTGGTCATGCCCTTTGGTCTATGCAACGCCCCTGCCGTCTTCCAAGACTTTGTTAATGAAATTTTTCGTGATCTACTATACTCCTGTGTTGTTGTATATCTGGACGATATCCTGATTTTTTCTGCCAATCTTGAAGAACACCGCCAGCATGTCCGTATGGTTCTTCAGAGACTTCGTGATAATCAACTCTATGCCAAAATAGAGAAATGTCTGTTTGAATGCCAATCTCTTCCTTTTCTAGGATACTTGGTCTCTGGCCAGGGACTACAAATGGACCCAGATAAACTCTCTGCCGTCTTAGATTGGCCACGCCCCTCCGGACTCCGTGCCATCCAACGTTTTTTGGGGTTCGCCAATTATTACAGGCAATTTATTCCACATTTTTCTACCATTGTGGCTCCTATTGTGGCTTTAACAAAAAAAAATGCCGATCCCAAGTCTTGGCCTCCTCAAGCGGAAGACGCCTTTAAACGACTCAAGTCTGCCTTTTCTTCGGCTCCCGTGCTCTCCAGACCTGACCCATCTAAACCCTTCCTATTGGAGGTTGATGCCTCCTCAGTGGGAGCTGGAGCTGTCCTTCTACAAAAAAACTCTTCCGGGCATGCTGTTACTTGTGGTTTTTTTTCCAGGACCTTCTCTCCGGCGGAGAGGAACTACTCCATCGGGGATCGAGAGCTTCTAGCCATTAAATTAGCACTTGAAGAATGGAGGCATCTGCTGGAGGGATCAAGATTTCCAGTTATTATTTACACCGATCACAAGAACCTCTCCTACCTCCAGTCTGCCCAACGGCTGAATCCTCGTCAGGCCAGGTGGTCTCTGTTCTTTGCCCGATTTAATTTTGAAATTCACTTTCGGCCTGCTGATAAAAACATTAGGGCCGATGCTCTCTCTCGTTCCTCAGATGCCTCTGAAATTGAACTCTCTCCTCAACACATCATTCCTCCTGACTGCCTGATTTCCACTTCTCCAGCCTCCATCAGGCAAACTCCTCCAGGAAAGACCTTTGTTTCTCCACGCCAACGCCTTGGGATCCTCAAATGGGGTCACTCCTCCCATCTCGCAGGTCATGCGGGCATCAAGAAATCTGTGCAACTCATCTCTCGCTTCTATTGGTGGCCGACTCTAGAGACTGATGTGGTGGACTTTGTGCGAGCCTGCACTATCTGTGCCCGGGATAAGACTCCTCGCCAGAAGCCCGCTGGTTTTCTTCATCCTCTACCTGTCCCCGAACAACCTTGGTCTCTGATTGGTATGGATTTTATTACTGACTTACCCCCATCCCATGGCAACACTGTTATTTGGGTGGTCGTTGATCGATTCTCCAAAATGGCACATTTCATCCCTCTTCCTGGTCTTCCTTCAGCGCCTCAGTTGGCTAAACAATTTTTTGTACACATTTTTCGTCTTCACGGGTTGCCTACACAGATCGTCTCGGATAGAGGCGTCCAATTTGTGTCTAAATTCTGGAGGGCTCTCTGTAAACAACTCAAGATTAAATTAAATTTTTCTTCTGCATACCATCCTCAATCCAATGGACAAGTAGAGAGAATTAACCAGATCTTGGGTGACTATTTACGACATTTTGTTTCCTCCCGCCAGGATGACTGGGCAGATCTTCTACCTTGGGCCGAATTCTCGTATAATTTCAGAATCTCTGAATCTTCCTCCAAATCTCCGTTTTTCGTGGTGTACGGCCGTCACCCTCTTCCCCCCCTCCCTACCCCCTTGCCCTCTGGTCTGCCCGCTGTGGATGAAATTTCTCGTGATCTTTCCACCATATGGAAAGAGACCCAAAATTCTCTCTTACAGGCTTCTTCTCGCATGAAGAGATTCGCAGATAAGAAAAGAAGAGCTCCTCCCATTTTTTCCCCTGGAGACAAGGTATGGCTCTCCGCTAAATATGTCCGTTTCCGTGTCCCGAGCTATAAGTTGGGACCACGCTATCTTGGTCCTTTTAAAGTTTTGTGTCAAATTAATCCTGTCTCTTACAAACTTCTTCTTCCTCCTTCTCTTCGTATCCCTAATGCCTTTCACGTCTCTCTTCTTAAACCTCTCATCCTCAACCGTTTTTCTCCTAAATCTGTTCCTCCCACTCCTGTTTCCGGCTCCTCGGACATCTTCTCTGTCAAAGAGATTTTGGCCTCTAAAAAGGTCAGGGGAAGAACTTTTTTTTTAGTGGATTGGGAGGGTTGTGGTCCAGAAGAGAGGTCCTGGGAACCTGAGGACAATATCCTGGACAAAAGTCTGATCCTCAGGTTCTCAGGCCCCAAGAAGAGGGGGAGACCCAAGGGGGGGGGTACTGTTACGCCGAGCGCTCCGGGTCCCCGCTCCTCCCCGGAGCGCTCGCTACACTTCCCTCACTGCAGCGCCCCGGTCGGTTCCACGGACCCGGGGCGCTGCGTTACCACCTCCGGCCGGGATGCGATTCGCGATGCGGGTAGCGCCCGCTCGCGATGCGCACCCCGGCTCCCGTACCTTACTCGCTCCCCGTCAGTTCTGTCCCGGCGCGCGCGGCCCCGCTCCCTAGGGCGCGCGCGCGCCGGGTCTTTGCGATTTAAAGGGCCACTGCACCGCTGATTGGTGCAGTGGTTCCAATTAGTGTTTACACCTGTGCACTTCCCTATATCACCTCACTTCCCCTTCACTCCCTCGCCGGATCTTGTTGCCCTAGTGCCAGTGAAAGCGTTCCTTGTGTGTTCCTTGCCTGTGATTCCAGACCTTCTGCCGTTGCCCCTGACTACGATCCTTGCTGCCTGCCCCGACCTTCTGCTACGTCCGACCTTGCTTCTGTCTACTCCCTTGTACCGCGCCTATCTTCAGCAGCCAGAGAGGTTGAGCCGTTGCTAGGGGATACGACCTGGTCACTACCGCCGCAGCAAGACCATCCCGCTTTGCGGCGGGCTCTGGTGAAAACCAGTAGTGACTTAGAACCGATCCTCTAGCACGGTCCACGCCAATCCCTCTCTGGCACAGAGGATCCACTACCTGCCAGCCGGCATCGTGACAATTATATGTTGGGTAGACTATTAATGATGCAAAAACACGGATAAATCAGCACCGCTACACTATCCGTAAAGGCCGTGCTGATTTGCCCGTCCCTAAACATTTTCTAGATAAGGGGCACAGTGAAAAGGATTTAAAATTTACGATTGTTGACCACGTACCACCATTAAAACGTGGTGGCAATCGTATTGCCAAACTGAAACGCAAGGAATTATGGTGGATTTTCCACCCCGACACCTTGAAGCCACGAGGGCTCAATGTGGATTTCAAGATATCACATGGAATCTGTAAAGTATAAGACTCCGGTATAGCGTCATTTATGTGTAGGAATTGTTATAACCAACAAGGTTTTTTTAAATAAATTTTTCACTTTCTCTTTTATATAGAGATGGGCCAGGTGATGGAAGAACACTCCGCCTAATTTGACCGTAAGGAATCCATGTGGACTTACTCTTCTCCAATCTAGTGTTGGACCTAATCTGTGGAGCGTTGCACCCGTATCAACAGATGCCCTCTGCAACAAAAAACCCACTTCTTCGGAAATAAGTTTAGCACCAAAGCCATTCTCGGTGAGTTGCCTATGGTAACGACAGAGATGGCCGTTTTTTTTGGACTCTGGAGGGGTCTCCGGTAACCCGTAAGCCCCCCGGACCAGCTGTGCAATATACCTTGCAAGAAGAATGCTGTGGGGATAAGCATTGAGAAAAGGGCACTGTTTTCCCACTTCTATGATGGCGCCATGACCCTCTAGGTACGCAGAGCGCATGCGCTGAGGAGAGCGTCTCTGCTCCACAGAAACGGCCATCACATGACTTGTCATCTGACTACACAGAGCGTAATGTCACTTCCGGTTCTGCAGACGGACCCCGGAAGCATCCTAGCGTCCACGCTGAACAGCTAATGGATTCCGAAACAATCTACGGCGAGTGTCCCGCCTCCCTACGCCGACCTCATTACAGGTCATGCACCATGCACCTGAGATTGTATATGGTATGCACTGTAATTTTTATATATTTATTGCATGCATTGACGATCGGAGAATATGCCAGGGTTCATATGTATGCATCTTTAGCACTGATGTATGTCGTAGTTCACTTATATGTCTTTTTATGCACTTTTCTACAATGTTTATATCTAATTGGTTAATTGATCACAAGATCCTGCGTGACCATAAAAAGCCAGAAGCTGTAACACTAGTTGCTTGATAATGGCTTGATGAGTGAGTCAGCCGAAACGTCACCTTTTTGCACATTTAAGATGAATAAATAATTCACCTTTTTTCACCATTTGAGTGCCACTGCATCTTCTTTGGAATAGATAGATAGATAGATAGATAGATAGATAGATAGATAGATAGATAGATGATAGATATGACATGAATATCTTTTTACCAACCAGGGTGCCTCCAGATGTTGCAAAACTAAAAAACTACAACTCCTGGGCCTTTGGCTGTTGAGGTATGCTGGGAGTTGTAGTTTTGCAACAGCTGGAGGCACCCTGTGGGATGGATAGATCGATAGATAGATAGTGTTTTCCAACCAGGGTGTCTCCAGCTGTTGCAAAACTACAACTCCCAGCATGCCTGGACTGTAGTTTTGCAACAGCTGGAGGCACCATGGTAGGAAAACACTGATCTATGCCCAGTCAATCTATCTATCTCAGTGTTTACCAACCAGTGTGCCTCCAGCTGTTGCAAAACTACAACTCCCAGCATGCCCGGACAGTCTTAAGCTGTCCGGAAGTTGTAGTTTTGCAACAGCTGTAGGCTCCCTGGTTGGGGAACACTGCCTTAATGGATTAATGATAAATAAACAAGCAGTGTGTCCACATGTTGTGGCCCCAGTGGGGTCACTTTCCCTCTGGCGGGGTCCACAGGTCACCTACAGGTCACATTACAAGAACAATTTTTTGAAAAATCGCGGCAAAAATTGCGCAGTTTTACCACGATTTCGAAAAATCGGGGTAAAATCGCGCCATTTTTGCCGCGATTTTCCCAAAAATTGTTCTTGTAATGTGACCTGTAGGTGACCTGTAGACACCGGAGCAGGGAAAGTGACCCCTCTGGACTGCTACCCCCCAACCCCAGGTATACTGCTAGTGAGAAGAGAGGCAGGACAGGGGGACATAACTTCCCCTCACAGCCGCTGTGCTCCTGGGAGGCCTGTCAGCTCTCCGCCTCCGTCCTCTTCCTGTGCTGGGGGCGGAGCCATGAATCAGATGCCTTCATCCTTGCGCTACTGCCTGTCTCCCTAATGATACCGGAGCAGGAGCAGTGCAGGGATTTAAAAAAAAAAATAGCGCTTGTCTGAGTGGGGATCGGGACAACTGTCCTGGATCCTCACCAGCTGCACCTCTCTCTCAAGGGGGCCCTTGGCCAGTGCCTGAGGGCCCATGTGTAGTGACGGGCGCCTGTGCAGCTGAACATGCTGCACATGTGATTTGTCCGCCCCTGCGTAAGCTTCTTACCGGACGCCTTACTGTTTCCAGCGATGGACGGGGGAGTGGGCTCCACATTACTGCGGAGCCTGCTGGATCTTCTCACCCCGTCCTGGGAAACGGCAATAGCTCTCTCACTCCCACCCCCCGCCGGCCTAGTTCGAGGGGTGGAAGTCTGGGGCTCCATAGTAGGAGGCTCTCCCAAGGAAGCTGCCACCCTCCTGGGGAAAAGGCTGTAAGAAACACTGCTTCAATCCTCTTTCTCTGGAAAACTCCGGAAGTCAGACACACCCAACAGCTGCTGTGTTCCACAGGAAGTGCTCTCTGCTGACACCTCTGTCTGTGTCAGGAACTGTCCAGAGTAGGAGCAAATCCCCATAACAAACCTCTCCTACTCTGGAGCATTCCTGACACAGACAGGAGGTGTCAGCATAGAGCACTGTGGACAGACAGAAAAGAACTATACACCTTCCTCTGTAGTATACAGCAGCTGATAAGTACTAGAAGGATTAAGATTTTTTAGTAAACGTAATTTACAAATTTGTTTAACTTTCTGGAGCCAGTTGATTTGAAAAAAATAATGCTTACCACTGCGTACCCCGGTACTTCCACCAGGGTACTCCGCTGCTAGACATCTTATACTCTATCAAAGGATAGGGGGTAAAATATCTGATTACTGGGTTCTGGCGGCAGTGGTCGTGACATCACGCCACGCCATGCCACGCCCCCTCAATGCATGTCAATGAGAGGGGGCATGATTTTTTTTTCGATTAATATGGCCCAGAACAGGATTAAGGAGGAAAGGATATTACTATTTTACTGTTGACTGTTGCTTTGATAGAAACTGTATATTACTCCAAGGCAAATAGCTCCAATTCTATACTATATGTCTAATATCAATAAAAAAACAGATGAATCCAGCGCTTCCACAAAGTGGATAATGTCACCTGTTTATTCCAATCTTTACAAACAGGGTACAGACATGTACCAATACAGCATAGATCAGCTTGAAGCGTTTCGTGGTATTCCACTTCATGAAAAGCATAATGCAACCGTCTTACACAACATTAAAATAGAGTACAACGTCATGTATCAATTGGAATCAGCTGAAGGTACACAATTAAAATAACAAGTAACACAAGTGCAGACATCTCTCATGACACAAGGAAAGATGTTAACCCTTTAAATGGAGAACATAAGTAACATAAGTATGTTTTTCAGATTTTTTGTTATTTCTCCATAAAAAAAAACTCTAATAGAACATAGCCATATAGACACACATAAAAACTGTGATCATGTTTATTTTATGTATATCCCAAATGCCTGTATTGGCTGGAAAACGCAAGTGAAAAAGGGTTGCAAACCTGGCAAATGTGAATATGAGCAAACATCAAAGCAGAAATGAAGAGTATTAAAACTGAAAAAAATATAAATGAACATATATAAATGAAAATATATATTGATAATAAATATAAATGAATCCCCCTGCACAGTGGTTGTCTTTCCACACCGAATACTTTCAGGTTAGAGGGTGATTTCCCAGTGTTGGTGGAATATGTCTAGTATAGGTCAATCTTTTAGTCAATAGGTATAGGTCAATCTGTATAGGTCAATAGGTATAGGTCGATCTGTATAGGTCAATAGTTAGTCATAATTCAATAGTACAAATGTATCTTTCATCAATGTCGTAGTTTGTCTGAGCTTGTAGCTCCACCTAGTGCCAATTGTCAGTCAAGGAAAAAAAATTCAATTTTATGTGGAGTCTGGAAATAAGTTAATGTAACGTCTTCTAGGGGATTTCCAGGATTAGAAAAATGGCTGCTTTTTGCCAAATGAGCATTACAATACACCTGTTCAGGGGTTCTGCTTGTTATTGCAGCTCAGCAGCATTCACTTCAAAGAAACTGATCTACAATACTACACAGGACCAATGGACAGGGGGTGTGCCATCTGTGTGCGGGGGACAAAGGTCAGCAATGTGGAAGGTTCCCTGTCCCAAGTGGGGGCAGGCCCCAGGTCCTGCTATGCGTTAGAAATGGCCCAGTTGTATCTAGTGGGGCTAGCAGAGACATACATATAATAAGTCACTTGAAATAATTCATGGCAACTTGCTACATATCCACACTAGAATATTACAGTACCAAATTTTCCGAACAGGGAGGAACAACACATAAACAGCTACAAAAGAGACTTTTAAAGGGCTACTTCTGTGGCAAAAAATACTTTCAAATCAACAAGTGCCAGAAAGTTCTACAGATTTGTAAATTACTTCTAGTTAAGAATCCTTCCAGTACTTATCAGCTTCTGTATGCTCCAAAGGAAGTTGTGTAGTTCTTTCCAGTCTGATCACAGTGCTCTCTGCTGCCATCTCTCTCTGTGTCAGGAACTGTCCGGAGCAGGAGAGGTTTGCTATGGGAATTTGCTCCTGCTCTGGACAGTTCCTGACATGGGCAGAGGTTACAGCAGAGAGCACTGTGGTCAGACTGGAAAGAACTACACAATCAGGGACACCACAACAGTTTATCAATTGACTCCTCAAAAGTTCTGGAACTGGAGTCTATAGCCAAAATATGCCATTCACATAATTCTTTATGGTAAAATTGACCATAAATGTACAGTATATTATCACACATTAGTGCGGTAACAAAGCTTTCCACTCTTCTATGTGTCTCCATGGTTACAGACTACAAACAAACACTGTGTAGTCTGATCTTGTAATCATGTGTTATCTGTCCTATTTTTTATTTGCTCAGAATGATGATGGAAGTGTGACAACCCAGGGGATACTATGCTGGGATTTGTACTTCTACTCAGATGTCAACAGTGTTGCGAGTGGTGTGGCAGTCCCATGTAACCCTACTAATTGGGCACAGCATACAATAGCGGGTAATCCTCAGGGTGCATCAGGTGTAGTATGTGCTGGCGTTGGTTGGTCGGGATGACCTTGATGTTGGCTTTAGGTGCAGATATCCAGACACCGGGAAACAAGGAGAAGGTACAACTCAACTTTATTTGGAAAACTTCAGATGTTTAACAGCAGTAACAGTAAATTTCACAACTCTGAGGCTGTAAATGCTTCAAGGGTTTCTAGTGCATGCAGAGGAGACTTACATTTTTGACTTTCTTTCCTTAGGAGCTTTGGACTTAGTGGTCGGATCAGGACATGACTTCTTAGAGTATTGCCTGACTTGTTAATAGACTCTGAAGATGTGTGACCCTGACTTGTGGGGGGCTCTCTAGCACAATCAAATGTTGTTCTCACTGAACCAGGGTCTTCTCAGGGGTGTAGCTGAAATAACTTGAAGACTTTTGCACAGGATGCCATACCATCAAAGTTCAGACAAGCCCCCTCTAGTGCATCCAGATGGTTACCCCTTGAGTGATGAATTGTCTTCTTAACCGGACCAGGTCCTCAAGGCAAACAATGCCTGTTTGCTATCAGGCACTTGATGTACTTCTCCTGAAAGCTCCCTTTTTGACTGTAGTGAACACCCTGTCAGCATGAAATAGACTAGGTGACAGACTTGATTTGTCTTTCCCTCTCTGGTTTTCAACTCGTACTCAACATCAGACAGGAGTGCAGGGTCCTTTATAGACTCTAACTCAACTGCACATGCTCTGGCCCCTTAAAAGAAATATAACTATTTTGTGTACTCTCCTGCAGCATGTGTGTGATGCCATAACCCTTGTTATGCCTTGCAAATTCAGCTAAACTCGACAAAATACACAAAATCATACATATAATATAAAGACATATTTTTCTGATAATGACACAGGCGTTCATCAGTCACTTAGGACTTTTACCCATTGTGAGACATTACAGAAGAGGAACACATGACTTTAGAATCTGGCTACGCAAAATATTTTTTTGTAGTATGTAAAAGTGTTGAGCACGAATATTCAAAATGCTAATTTTACTGTGAATATCAGCACATCGCGATTTCGGGAATATTTAGAATATAGATATATACATATTCGTAATGACAAATATTCGTGTTTTTATGCAAATTTATGTGAATATGTATGCAGCACTGTATGTGAATATGTATATCGGCACTTCCAGACTGGACACTGATCCCTCCCTTCTTTTAGGTGAAAGATATAATTGCGCATGTGCACTATGCGAATTTCATTACGAGAATGAACATAGCGAATATGCGAATTTCACAAACACAGGATGAATATTCATCCATATATTTGCGAAATATCGCAAATTCGAATATGGCCCCTGCCACTCACTTAGACCTTTAACCATAGATACACATAAGTCTATGGAGGTTCACCTAAGGGTACCTAGTAGCACCAAACACAGGACTAGAAGTATGTAAACAATGAAGATATTTCAGTGCTTCACTCAAGCATCATGGCTTCTTCAAACAATTGATTGGCTGGTTGCTTAGATCTAATACTGTTGGCCTATCCTAAGGATAGACTATCTATCTTGACAGCCCATATAACCACATTTCCTTATGTTCATGTCCTACATTCTTTCCTTAGATATTTTTTTTTCTACTACTTTGCCATTTTAAATGCAATGCATTAGCCGGAAAACTTTTCCTCGCTGTTTTCTAAAGCCATTTATGAGCAATGAGCAGATCATCTTAGCTTTAAATACATGCTTCAGGGCATATTATTTCCTGTTATTGCTTTTTTCTTGGGCTTTTGAACAGCGCTGTATTGTTGGCCTCTGCATTAGTAGATGATTTGAATGGCTGCTCTACAGTTTATTACTTAGATGGCATAAAAAAGATGAGGAAAAGGAAGATTAACCACTGGGATTTTTGACCTTGAAATGAGTAGAAGTTCATTTTATTGAATAATCCTTTCATACTTTATATCTTCCAGTAAGTGACAAAATCCATAAATGTGTAATAAAATGTTTGTGATGACTGCTTTTATGTCTGCTCATTTGGCTTTACGGTTGAGCTTTTAAGCGTCCATTTCCATACAATTTAAAAAACATTGCAAGCATAGACAAAGTGCTTGATCAGACCGCAGAAGTACTGGGGGAAATGTCAACAGGCGGTGACTTGGGTCAATCATCACCGTTCACTAAACACCGACTGTCAAAAGTCCACGGAAAAGAGACAGTGATTATTATCCTTGCCTCGCAATGTTATGACCATCAAATGTATCACCGAGTAACCATTTCAGATGTTACTGATGCTGTTGAAATGACAAGCTTTTTTTTTTTTTTGGATGTCCATCACAAATTTTGATTTTTTATTGTTACCGCATTCAATGCCCTTAAAGGGTTCCTCTCATCTAAAAAACTTTTGATATATTATAGATTAATGTATGCAGAATAACTTTACAATTGCAGGTTATTAAAAAATATGCTTCTTTCTATTTAATTTTCCACTTTGAAGAAATGACCACTAGAGGTCTCCCTACCAGTCCTGGCAGCAAGCATTTCAGACTCATGCTGGAGTCCTAAACACTACGAGCTGCCAGTCTGCTTTGTTCACAAAGGAGAACACTCAGAGCTGCCAGCCTGCTTTGTTCACAGCCTGTTTGGCTGTGAACAAAGCAGGCTGGCAGCTCTGAGTGTTTAGGACTCCAGCATGAGTCAGAAATGCTTGCTGACAGGACTGATCGGGAAAAATACAATAGAAAGAAGTATATCTTTCATTAACATGCTATTGGAAAGTTATTCAACATTCATTAATCTAAAATATATCAAAAGTTTATTTGATAAGAGGTATCCTTTAACTCAAATTCAGCAAATTTTTCCTTTAGGACCCAATAACTTTTGAACTCCATTTTAAAGGCTAAGGTGAAAGAAAAAAGTATTTGATCCCCTGATGATTTTGTACGTTTGCCCACTGACAAATAAATGATTTGTCTATAATTTGCTTAAAAAAAATTCTTCAAAAAGTTCTGAAGCATTTTAACCCCTATCAATCAGCAAGATTTCTGGATTCCATGTGCCAGGCAACAAGCTGTGATTAGGAGCACTCTCTTAAAGGGAGCACCACTAATCTCAGCTTGTTGCTGGTATAAAAGACACCTGTCCACAGAAGCATCAATCAGATTCAAGACTCTCCACCACGGCCAAAACGAAAAAACTGTCCAAGGTTGTCAGAGACAAGACTTTAGACCTACTCAAGGCTTGAATGGGCTACAAGACCATCAAAAAGCAACTTGGAGAGAAGTTTACAACAGTTGGTGTGAAATGAAAGAAAAACAAAATAAGTGTCAATTTTCCTCTTTCGGGGGCTCCTTGTAAAATCTCATCTCGTTGAGTTTCAAAGATTACAAGAATGGTGAGGAATTGGCCCAGAATTGCACAGGAGGATCTTGTCAATGATCTCAAGGCAGCTGGGACCATAGCCACTAAGAAAACAATTGGTAACACACTATACAACGAAGGACTAAAATCTTGCAGAACCCACAAGGTCCCCTTGCTCAAGAAAGCTCATATATAGGCCTGTGAAAAGTTGGCCAATCAACATCTGAATAAATCAGAGGCATCAAAGGTTTCAAAAATCTGCTTAGCAGTCACCCAGACCAGGTTTCTTACTTCAGTGGGATCTAGAAGAAAAGCGGTATACACTTGTCTAGGAGTCATAGTACTATATCTATAGTACTGTAGATTATAAGCAGCTCTGCACCGCTTTTTCCAGGCTGTTAGATTAGCTATGATATTGATTTGGATGACTGCTCTGGCTGTGTCCCAGAATAAGGGACAGTTATCTTTGTGAGCAGTGTTATTGGATTCGAACTATAACCACCAGTCTTAAATGAGCTATAAAATCATCATCAGATGCCGGGTTAGCAGGAAAGCACCATAAAATGTCAGTGCAATTCGAGTGAACTTCTAGCAAGCAAAAACTGGCTGGAGCCTGATCTAATACGACTAGGTCACCCATGTTGATATCCTCTACCTTGGAAAGAAGGGTCTGAGATACAAAAATATAATCCATGCAAGACCAGGATAAATATGGGTATATTTGGTGCCCATGGGACTAAGGTACCTATATAAGTCCTGTAGGGCATGCTTTACCCTAGGCCTTAAAGGGGTATTCCAGACAAAACCTTTTTATATATATATCAAATGGCTTCGGAAAGTTAAACAGATTTGTAAATTACTTCTATTAAAAAATCTTAATCCTTCCAATAGTTATTAGCTTCTGAAGTTTTCTGTCTAACTGCTCAATGATGATGTCATGTCCCGGGAGCTGTGCATGATGGGAGAATATCCCCATAGGAACTGCACAGCTCCCGGGACGTGAGTCATCAGAAAGCAGTTAGACATAAAACAGGAACTCAACTTCAGAAGCTAATAACTATTGGAACTATTTTTAATAGAAGTAATTTTACAAATCTGTTTAACTTTTCGGAGCCAGTTAATATATAAAAAAAAAAGTTTTGGCCTGGAATACCCCTTTAAAGCAAGCACTTTGTATCAACTTCTTAGTGGCTGCTTTGACATCATCTGCCCTAATTAAAACATAGAGACCCTAAAACGTTTTCGGATCCAACAAGTTGTTGGTTTTATAGTGACCAATTATCCTCTTATTAAGGACAGGTCCTACTATTTCACTACTACAGATGCCCAGTCAACTGGCCTGTAGTTACTAGCTTCTTCTCTACTACCCTTCTTTTGCTACTCATCAGAAACATCTCTCGTTGGAATAGACTGGTTAAAGGAGTACTCCGGAGAGCTGGTACTTAAAAAAAAAGTTCACCTCATCTGATAGCTCTTTCAAAGACCTTTCCAACGATACCTCATTTGTCAAATTTGGCCTAACCATTCTCTTGTAATTGCCACCTGTAGCAGTAAGCAGCCATGTCATAAAGACTACATTTCCCATGACTCCCTGCGCCAGCTTCCTGTTAGCTGCTGCTCTCTCCCTCTCCTCTCCCCCCCCCCCCCCCCCCCAGGAATTTATAATAAATTATAATAAAGTGACGCCCACAGCTCCTTCCCTTGTGGTTATCTCCTCCCATCCTCCCCCTCCCAGCTCATCTGCCCTCTCCATGTGCCCACTAGCCCACTGATCCATGTGCCCACTAGCCCACTGATCCATCCATCCATGTGCCCACTAGCCCACTGATCCATGTGCCCACTAGCCCACTGATCCACCCATCCATGTGCCCACTAGCCCACTGATCCATGTGCCCACTAGCGCAGTGTTTCCCAACCAGGGTGCCTCCAGCTGTTGCAAAACTACAACTCCCAGCATGCCCGGACAGCCTTCGGCTGTCTGGGCTTGCTGGGAGTTGTAGTTTCGCAACAGCTGGAGGCACTATGGTTGGGAAACACTGCACTAGCGGTGTCACAAGAATGCCGCAGCATTACGCAAATAGCGTAGGGCTAACGTAGGCCACGATAGGAGCCTAGCGTTAGCCCCACGCTATTTGCGTAGTACTGCCCATGCGCAGAATAAATTAACTTTGGAGGAGTAGCCGAGTTCGGGCTGGGAGGCCGGCACAGCCCGCAGTGACTCATGGGAGAGATGAGTCACCGGGCGAAGATGGCGCTGGATCGTGAAGAAGACGCGGTCGAGCATCATCAAAGGACCTAGCTTCCGGCCAAATGGAAAAGCGAGGAGAAGTCCGGGAAGAAGCCAACATGGACAACGTGAGTATATTACAATGTTATATAACTTTTTATTAATGCTTCATTTCCCCCATAAACAGGTTGCGTCGGAGTACCCCTTTAAACAAATTGGGTAAGGGTGTAGCAGTCACACCTAAGATAAGATATTCTTCTGACACTATACTATCATTTTATGGGCACAACATTTGGTACTACACCTGGTGATTTCTGATGAGTGGCAATATGATGTCTGACCACCGGGTCTGCCATTGAAAGGAATATGTATACAGAAACCACTATACACACCTTGTTTATCACAGGATCATAAACACCTATAATATTTTTTTAAAACCTATGTTTGGAAATATTTGTATAATTGTTTTTTTCTTTTCTTTCTTTTTCTTTTTTTTTTTTCTTTTTTTATAAAACTTTAATTCCAGATTTGTAGCCTTTGCCTTCATGAACAAAAAACTCTTAAAGGGGTATTCCAGGCAAAAACTTTTATATATATATATATCTTAATCCTTCCAATAGTTATTAGCTTCTGAAGTTTTCTGTCTAACTGCTCAATGATGATGTCACGTCCCGGGAGCTGTGCATGATGGGAAATTATCCCCATAGGAACTGCACAGCTCCCGCGACGTGACATCATCATTGAGCAGTTAAACAGAAAACAACAACTCAACTTTAGAAGCTAATAACTATTGGAAGGATTACGATTTTTTAATAGAGGTAATTTACAAATCTGTTTAACTTTCCGGAGCCAGTTTTGGCCTGGAATACCCCTTTAAGACAAGTGCATGTTAGAGCGAATCTATATTCTGGACCATGATAAAGTGGATCTGTATACTGGCCATGTCACAGCGGATCGATATTCCATGGCCATGGTAAAGGGAATCTGAATTTTTGACCATGGTAGAGAGGCTCTGACCTAATTAGACACAGTCGCAGAATACAGAACTATTCCATCCAGTGACCACAGGCGACATCTTCTCTGATGTTCTTTTCTTCTTCATCCGGCCCAGACAAATATAATGTCTCCTGCTGACTTTAGACTATACTCAGACAGCTGTGGCCCTTCACTTCACTGCAGCCATCCCCACCTTCTATAGCAACACAACCCCCATCATTTACACTGCCATCCTGCTGCTGCTAGTTCTGGGCCTTGTGCTGCCGATGTGCTCCTATAACTATGCATATAGTGCTGCTTAATACCACTGAATACTATTCTCCAAGTGTAATAGAGCCTGAGGATAGAGGAAGAGATCATAGTAAGGGGGAAGGTGGATGGGGCTACAAAATATGGGCACATCCTGGGGACGGTAAAGGTGTTTGTAGCGAGGTCCATTGGCCATCTCTAGTAGCTGGCATTTAACCCTTTAGATTAATGCTGTCAAAAAGCCAACAGCGGCATATAATGGGCTTTTAAATAGTCATTGGATGTAAGTTGTCTGGTTTGCCCACCAGCAGGGGACGATCTTTTGTCCTGGCAGCCAGAGGGCTTATTTTAGCCTCCTTGGCTGACATTCTTCTCTTATTGATAGATCCTGTATGTGGCAGGCTCTACTAATAGAGCACAGATAAGATGGAACAGTACAGTACAGTTCTGCACTAATCTGTAAAAGCTATCTAATAAAATGTAAAAAAACAAAAACAAAAAAAAAACATGACTGTTAACCTCTAAATATATTACCCTTCCATAATAAAAGGATAATTCACCCTTTTTTCATTTTCTATCTATAAAATGAAAATTAAATAAAAATATGAATATGCGGTATAACCACATGCTGAATAAACTGAACTTAGAATATTACATAATTAATCCTACATGGTAAATGACGCAAAGAAAAAATATAACAAACACCAGAATTATAAATAATTGGTCACATCACATCTCAGAAAAACTGAATAAAATCAAAAAGCCCCATGTAAACAAAAATAACAGATCATGGGGCAAATGAGCCCTATTAACCTCACTAGGACCAAGGGCGTACAGGTACACCCTTGCATTCTGGGGCTTAAGGAGCAAGGCCGTACCTGTATGCCCTCAGCGTTTCCATTCACCGCCAGTAACCGGGCAGTGAATGGAACAGGATGCCTGCTGAAATTGTTCAGCAGGCATCCCGTGCCAACACTTGGAGTCCTGAGACCCCCCCATGTCGGCGACCGCCACAAATAACCAGTCAATTTGCTATTTGCGGTGATTCTGGGTCAATCAGGTCTGGGTCAATCAGGTGACCTTGAAAAAAAAAGAAGGCTGATTGGTACTGTCTCGGACAGCACCCTTCACCAGCAGGAGTGAGGTGGCACTGTTTCTTTGGCCGGTACCAGCTAACAAATCTGAATTCCTGCTGGGCAGTGTCACTAACAGCATCTGCTCTGCCCCTATACTGGAGGAGCTGGCGTCATTGGCGGGATCAGGGCCCCAGGATCATCGGAAGCGTTGTGCCTCCTGCTTTTGCTTAGCAACAACTCCCAGCATGCACAGCCAGAGGGCATGCTGGGAGTTGTAGTTATGCAACAGCAGGAGGCACACCACTACAACTCCCAGCAAGGCCTTTGTCTGTCTGTGTATGCTGGGAGTTGTAGTTATGCAACAGCTGGAGGCACCTTTTTTTTAATGAAAAATTGTGCCTCCAGCTGTAGCATAACTACAACTCCCAGCATGCACAGACATACAAAGGTCATGCTGGGAGTTGTAGTTGTGCCTTCAGCTGTTGCATAACTATAACTCCCAGCATGCTCTTTGTCTGTCAGTGCATGCTGAGAGTTTTAGTTTTTCAACAGCTGAAGGCAAACTGGTTGCAAAACACTGGGTTAGGGTTTGTTTCCTAACTCCGTGTTTCGCAACCAGTGTGCCTACAGCTGTTTCAAAACTACAACTTCCAGCATGCATTGACAGACCGTGCATGCTGGGAGTATTTGTTTTACAACAGCTGGAGGTACGCTGGTGCGGAAACACTGCATTAGTCTGTTTCCCAAATAGTGTGCCTCCAGAAGTTGCATAACTACAACTCCCAGAATGCACGGTCTGTCAGTGCATGCTGGGTGTTGTAGTTTTATAACAGCTGGAGGTTTGCCACCATGTGAATGTACCAGGGTACATTCACATGGGCGGGGGTTTTCAGCGAGTTTCCTGCTTCAAGTTTAAACTGTGGCAAACTTTCCACGGCAGCTCAAACTCCCAGCGGGAAACTCACTGTGAACCCCCGCCCATGTGAATGTACCCTAAAAACACTACACTACACTACACTTACACAAAATAAAGAGTAAATATAGTAAATGATAGCTTGTGTGCAGCTCACAGCTATAATGTCCGAGGTATATGTGCTTTTATTCCGATACCAAATGGTTGATAATAAACTATTAATATAAAATTATAACCACACCTCAAAGACACCACCATACAATATGGTGCACAATGTTAGAAGTATAAAAAATATTAAAAACAGAGCGTGCTTCAAATTCACAGAATATTTATTATATAAAATAAAATATAGAATTTACACACATATAATAAAAGGCACTGGTATAAATTTCCACCACTTGGCCCTAGTATGGAATAGATAAATAATAGCACTGTAGCTGATTAAAGCAATAATATCACTTGTTTATACTCTGCTAATAATATTCTAATAGACCGGCAACTGATGGAGGATTAAGGTGTGGAGCAATGGAGGATTAAGATGTGGAAATAAATATGTCCGATTCTATATAGTTGCAATGCGTCTCACAGGTAACCACTGGTGCCGTACTGCGACTGACCTAGATACATTCCTCCAGCTGTAAAATAAAGTGGTATTAAATATGCATCTCACCAGTGCGTCTCTGCTGGTCCCATACTGCAACGGACCTAGATGGAATCCTGCGGCTGTTAACTTCAGCTGGCTGGTGACTTCACATCAAAAGACGCTGTATGTGGATGCCGTGCTCCCTGGATTCCGGTGAAATCGTCCAAACCGCTACTCTGGCAGGAATGGGATGTTAACATGCGGTGTATCTCCTGTTTGAATGATGTCAGGGAGCTGGAACGGTCTTCCACTACACCTGTTTAGATGCCGGTCATAGGTGGATGGAAATCTACAAGAAATAGGTAACGGTGCTATCTAGTGCAGTATTCAGATGCAAGCCAATCTAGAAGTGTTTCAGGGTACTTAAGATCATCCGACGACCCCTTCTTCAGTAGAAAAAAAGCATAAAAGTGTGTATGTTAAAACAATGGAGGTGCTCGGTTTAAATAGCTGTTCCACATTTTTTTCTCATTAGATAGTGATCATATCTAACACATGAAATGGACTAACATGTTTTTCTAAACGGATTAGACATAATATGAAACCATGGAATGTATTTTTTCAATAGGAAGTATATGTCCCGATTGGACCTTGTTCACATGAATATCTAGCTAAATTTTTAATAACATGGAAAATATAAAAATAAGAACTGCGAGAAATGAATAATGAATCAATATAAATCTAAAAAGAGATAGAAAAATTAAATGAAAGATAAAGATAAAAGTAGAAACCAATGAAGATAGTGAGGAAAATAACAATAAGATAATGCCAAGATGATACAGAAATGGCATGTCATGATGCATGAATACAAGTCTGTGTGAATAGATATGTATAGAGTGGAAAGATGGATATGTGTGAGTAGTGATAAGAATAAAAATGAAGGAATAAAATAGTGTGCGATATAGATATAAAGGTTAAAAATTGTGTGAATAAAAATGTATAAAATCAAAAATGAAAAAAATAAAATAAAAAAAAATTTATAAAAAATAAGTAGCGACTATGTAGGACGTAATGTGAGGGGTTGGACCTAGATAAACCCACGCTTTCAAATAGATAACCGATGGCGTGAGGTGGTCCGGGACCAACCATCTCACAAGAAACCAAACAATTCAAAACTGAAATTCAAACCTTTTGGCTCTAATGTATCAAATTCATAAATCTTCTTACTTTCTGCCCTTTACATATTGATCATGAAACTCCCCCCCCCCCCCCCTCCAATATTTTTTAACTACCTGAAAACCTGTACATTTCAAACTTGATGGATCTTGTTTATGGACTGTAGAGAAATGGGTGGATAATGGATGTTTTAGGTCTCAAATTCTGATATTGTTGATGTGTTCTGCCACCCTAACTTTTATTGGTCTCTTAGTTCTCCCTGTATATTGTTTATGACAGCCACATTCTAGGATGTATAATTCATCCTTGGTGTTACATTGTGTAATGCAGTCTTCGATCTGCCATTTAAAGGTATTCGAGTGGGAATGTACTTCTAAAGTTTTTCTTTCCATAGTGAAAGAAACCTTTAGCACTCATCCATGACTGTGTGGTCTGAAACTTAGCAGTGGGCTTCACTGACGGAGTTATTGTGATTCCTAGGCTTGGTTTTCTCGTGTAAACTATCGGTGGATGGGGTGGTAGAATCTCTTCTATTACTTTGTCTTGTTTTATCACACCCCAATATTTATTATTAATTTTCCATACTCTTTTGTGTGGATTATTGAAAGGTAGAATTATCCTAATGTCAGGTGCAGATGTTTGTGTTTTTGTTTCTCGGGGAATGTTGTTCTATCTAATAATTTTACTTTTTCCAGTGACTTTGATAACATGATATCTGGATAACCTAAACTGTCTGGTTAATTCTTCAGCCTCCTCCAAAAATGTACTATTTTCTGTGCAATTACGTTTAAGCCAGCGATATTGTCCAGTAGGGTTAATATAGCTAAGCTATAGTTAAGTTAATATAGCTATTCTTAGCTGTTGGTTTTGTGAAGGAATTACATGTTAGATAGTCTTTATTGGCTCTAATCTTTAAATCCAAAAATATGTGTCCTACTAATAGTGGATATGAAACTCAAATTGAGATTATTAGTGCTCAAACTGTGAATGAATAGTTGTAAATCATCAAAAGGCCCATAAATATCATCAATATATCTCTGCCAGAGCACCAGGTCCATGCCAAGTCTGGGAATGAGAGCACCAGGTCCATGATGCCATGAATAAATTGGCATAACTTGGCACAAAACTGGTGCCCATGGCGGTACCAGTCTGCTGTAAATAATAATCACCCTCAAAATAAAAGTAATTGTGAGTTAAAATTAAAGGGACTGTCTGTGTTATTAAGTCTACCTGCTCTGGTTTAATCTGACCCTCTTCCAGAAATCTTTTAACAGCTTTTAATCCTGACTCATGCTTGATCACAGTGTTAAAACAAGACAAAGTAATAAAAGAAATTCTACCACCCCATCCACCGATCGTTTACACGAGCACCGAACCTTGGAATCCCAATAGCTCCTTCAGTGAAGCCCCCCTGCTAAATCTCAGACCACACAGTCATGGATGAGTGCAAAAGATTTCTTTCACTGTGGATTTTGTAGTAATTGTCAATCCATCACAGGCCCAAGAAAAATGTTAGAAGTACATTCCAACTCGAATATCTTTAAATGGCAGATTGAAGACTGGAACACCAAGGGTGTATTATACATCCTAGAATGCGGCTGTCGTAAACAATATATAGTGAGAACTAAGAGACAATTAAAAGTTAGGGTGGCAGAACACATTAACAATATCAGAAAGGAAGACCTAAAACATCCATTATCCACCCATTTATCTACAGTTCATAAACAAGATCCATCAAGTTTAAAATTTACAGGTTTTCAGGTAGTTAAAAAAGATTGGAGGGGGGAAGTTTCATGATCAATATGTCAAGGGCAGAAGTTTATGAATTTGATACATTAGAGCCAAAAGTTTTGAATACCAGTTTTGAATTGTTTGGTTTATTGTGAGACGGTTGGTCTTCCTATACATCCAAGCAATCTGCTAGCATTTCCTGCTGCTCCTGTAGTGTCTTCCTACTTTGAAGTCTCCTGAAATAATTATTCCTAAATCCCTTTCCTCAGATACTGAAGTCAGGATTTTGTCAAATATTCTATACTCTGCCCGAGGGTTTTTACCCCCAGGTGCATTATCTTGCTCTTATCCACATTAAATTTCAGTTGCCAGAGTTCTGACCATTCTTCTCGTTTGCCTATACCCTTTTCCATTTGGTGTATCCCTCCAGGAACCTCAACCCTGTTACATACCTTTGTGTCATCAGCAAAAAAACATACCTTACCATCGAGACCTTTTGCAATATCACTAATGAATATATTAAACAACATTGGTCCGAAAACAGATCCCTGAGGTCCCCACTGGTAACAAGACCTTGCTCTGAATATTCTTCATTGACTGCAACCGTCTGTTGTCTGTCACTCAGCCACTGCCTAATCCACTCAACAATATGGGAGTCCAAGCTCAATGACTGTAGTTTATTGATAAATCTTCTATGTGGGACAGTGTCAAAAGCCTTACTAAAATCTAGATATGCTCTAGATATGTCCACTGCCCCTCCGCCATCTATTATTTTAGTCACCCAGTCAAAAAAATCAATAAGATTTGTTTGACATGATCTCCTTGAAGTAAACCCATGTTGTTTTTCATCTTGCAAACCATGGGATTTTAGATGTTCTAGATGTTTTAGATGTTAGTAGGGTTTCCATTAATTTCGCCACTATTGATGTCAGACTTACTGGCCTATAGTGGCTTGATTCCTCCCCACTACCTTTCTTGTGAATGGGCACGACATTTGCTAATTTCTAGACTTGTGCACAAGAAAAATGTTCGTTTCGTTTCATTTAGTTTTTTCATTTTGGATAAAATTTTCGGTTCGGTAATATTTTTTATTTTTTCGGATAAATTTGATATTCGGGTGTTCGGTTAGATTTTTCGGATACATTCGGTATTCGGGTTTTTATTTTCTTTCGGATACATTCGGTATTCGGGTACATTCGGTAAATCTTTTTATTCTTTTTTGGACTTTTGCGATCCTAAAAAATTATGGAGATACCTTTTTTATTAAAATTTCGTAGGGTACCATAAAAAAAATTATAAAAAAGATACAGTAGTGATGGAAAAAGTTGTATCTAACGAAATGTATCTTTTTTATTATGAAATGTTTATTAATTTTTAAACAGGGATCAATTTATGTGAGCGGTAAAGCACAAAAAATTTAGCCAACAATTATAAAAATGTAGTGTGTGCGTGTTTTTCACTTAAAAAAAACTAATATTTTTAGGTAGTACTACTACTCCCAGCATGGGACACACTGTTCCATGATGGGAGTAGGAGTTACCTGTACTAATTGACAGATCGCCGGGGTCCCTTGCGATCCTATTGTATAATGTCTAGATGCGGGGGCTGCTCTTCTATGGTCCCAATCACAGCTCTCTGTGAGAAATAGGAATATGTGTATATATACGGCCGTGCAGTGGACCATCGGAGAGGCCGCCGCATCCATACATTATACAGGAGCATCACAGCGGGTGTCAGGAGTCAGGAGTGATACCCGCAGTGATCTTTCCTTAACTACAAGTACTACTACTCCCAACATGGAGTACACTCTGCTCCATGCTGGGAGCTGTAGTACCTGCATTAATAGACAGATCGCAGTGGGTGTCAGAAGTCACACTCGCTGTGATATGTCTATTAATGCAGGTACTACAGCTCCCAGCATGGAGCAGAGTGTGCAGAGTGTGCTCCATGTTGGGAGTAGTAGTACCTGCAGTAAGGGACAGATCACTGCGGATGACACCCGCTGCGATCCTCCTGATGTGAATGTCGGGATCAGTTGTTCTCAAGGCTACAGAGCCGGGAGAACAGCTGACGCTGAGCCGTAGGTATACATGGTATATCTACTGCCCAGCAAGAACTTACAGTGAGCCTGCAATGTGTATACAGTATACACATTGCTGGTTCACTTAACCCATTGCCCAGTAAAGAAACAGTTAACTTACACTGCTGGACAGTGTAGGTTAAACCTTTGGGTGGTATACACTATATACAGCTATCTATAGATAGCTGTATATAGTGTATACAGAAGACGAAGTCTGCTTAGGGGGTGGAGCTACAGACGGGATTCAGGCAAGTCTGAAGCTCTGTTCACATTGTCCGTTTTTGATAATGGGAACTGACACTTCTGCCAGTGTCTACCAAGACAGGGAGACTCCAGCTGTTGCTAAACTACAACTCCCAGCATGCCCAGACAGCCAAAGGCTGTCTGGGCATGCTGGGAGTTGTAGTTTTGCACCAATTGGTGGCTCCCTGTTTGGGTAGACATTGCATCATGGGTGCTCTCCCCAGCGGACAGCGCCAAAAATGTCATAACCAATTTTTTGTGTTTTTTTCTTCTCGTTTCAGATCTGTGTATGCAGAGGATTAAGGCGGAGTCAATGGATTACGGCGGATTCATTTTTTTATTTTAATAAAATGGTTAACGAGGGCTGTGGAAGAGTGTTCTTTAAAATAAAATAATTTTTCCGATGTGTTGTGTTTTTTCTTAATTGAATTTTCAGGCTTAGTAGTGGAAGCCGGTCTTATTGATGGAATCCATTACTAAGCCAGGGCTTAGCGCTAACCCCCAATTATTACCCCAGTACCCACCGCCACAGGGGTGCCCGGAAGAGCCGGTACCAACATGCCCGGAGCGTAAAAAATGGCGCTCCTGGGCCTAGGCAGTAACAGGCTGGTGTTATTTAGGTTGGGGAGGGCCAGTTACAATGGTCCTCGTCCATCCTGGTAATGCCAGCCTGTTACCGCCTAGGCCCAGGAGCGCCATTTTTGACGCTCTGGGCCTGTTGGTACCCGCTCTTCCTGGCACCCCTGTGGAGGTGGGTACCGGGGTAATAATTGGGGGTTAGCGCTAGCTGTTTTTGGGGCTAGCACTAAGCCCTGGCTTAGTAATGGATTCCGTCAATAAGACCGGCTTCCACTACTAACCTGAAAATTCAATAAAAAAAAAAACACAACACATTGGAAAAATTATTTTATTTTATAAAACACTCCCCCACAGCCCCACAGAAAAAAATGTATCTGCCGTAATCCATCGAATCCGCCGTAATCCTCTGCATAAACGGATCTGAAACGAGAAGAAAAAAAACACAAAAAATTGGTTATGACATTTTTGGCGCTGTCCGCTGGGGAGAGCACCCATGATGCAATGTCTACCCAAACAGGGAGCCACCAATTGGTGCAAAACTACAACTCTCAGCATGCCCAGACAGCCTTTGGCTGTCTGGGCATGCTGGGAGTTGTAGTTTAGCAACAGCTGGAGTCTCCCTGTCTTGGTAGACACTGGCAGAAGGGTCTGTTCCCATTATCCAAAACGGACAATGTGAACAGAGCTTCAGACTAGCCTGAATCCCGTCTGTAACTCCGCCCACTAATGACATTATCTCTAGGGGGCGGAGCTACACGAACCTGCTCGAGGGAAGTAAGCGGATTTCGTCTTCTGTATACACTATATACAGCTATCTATAGATAGCTGTATATAGTGTATGCCACCCAAAGGGTTAACCTACACTGTCCAGCAGTGTAAGTTAACTCTTTCCTTGTTGGGCTTGCGCATAGCGCACAGCTCAGCAAGGGGTTATGTGAGCCAGCAATGTGTATACTGTATACACATTGCAGGCTCATTGTAAGTTCTTGCTGGGCAGTAGATATACGATGTATACTGTATACACATTGCAGGCTCACTGTAAATTCTTGCTGGGCAGTAGATATAGGATGTAAAGCTACCACTCAGCGTCAGCTGTTCTACCGGCTCTGTAGCCTTGAGAACAGCTGATCCCGACATTCAGATCAGGAGGATTGCAGCGGGTGTCAGGAGGAGTGACATCCGTAGTGATCTGTCCCTTACTGCAGGTACTACTACTCCCAACATGGAGCACACTCTGCACACTCTGCTCCATGCTGGAATCTGTAGTACCTGCATTAATAGACATATCGCAGCGAGTGGAACTTCTGACACCCGCTACGATCTGTCTATTAATGCAGGTACTACAGCTCCCAGCATGGAGCAGAGTGTACTCCATGTTGGGAGTAGTAGTACTTGTAGTTAAGGAAAGATCACTGCAGGTATCACTCCTGACACCCGCTGTGATGCTTCTGTATAATGCATGGATGCGGCGGCCGCTCTCCTATGGTCCCCTGCATGGCCATATATATATATACATATTCCTATTTCTCACAGAGAGCTGTGATTGGCTGGAACCATCTGGCCAATCACAGCTCTGCGGGAAATATGAATATTTATATATATATATATATATATATATATATATATATATACGTTTATATATATATATATACGTGCAGGGGACCATAGAAGAGCAGCCGCCGCAACTATACATTATACAAGAGGATCGCAAGGGACCCTGGCGATCTGTCAATTAGTACAGGTAACTACCACTCCTGTCATGGAACAGTGTGTTCCATGCTGGGAGTAGTAGTACTAACTAAAAAATAAAAAATAAAATAAAAAAAGTGAAAAACACGCACACACTACATTTTTATAATTGTCGGCTATATTTTTAGTGCTTTACCCGCTCACATAAATTGATCCCTGTTTAAAAATTAATAAACATTTTATAATAAAAAAGATACATTTCGTTAGATACAATTTTTTCCATCACTACTGTATCTTTTTTATAATTTTTTTATTAGAACGAATTCTTTACGTTCGTTTACGGATAACGAATGCATTCGTTATTTACCGCATGCAATCAGTAAATAACGAATGCATTTGCTATTTTGCTATTCGTATTATCGTGGCTATTACGGAATGTTCAAAATATGTTTTCGTGCATTTGGATCGGTCCGAATGCCCGAAAACGGTAAAATTCGGTAAATTAGACATTCGTGACGAAACGTATTGCACATGTCTACTAATTTCCAATATTCCGGGACGATTCTTGTTACCAGTGATTGGTTAAATAAATCTGTTAACAGTTTTGTTTGCTCATCACTAAGCTCTTTTAATAATTTTGGGTGTATCCCATCAGGCCCTGTGACTTATTTGTCTTCACTTTAGTCAGCAAACGAAGACCCTCGTCCTCTGTAAAGACACATGCATCAAACAATTCATTAGTCTTCCTCCATAATAGAGGTCCTTTTCCTTCATTTTCATATGAAAAAACTGAACAGAAGTATTTTGTTTCTCATTAGATCACTATCTAATGAGAAACAAATGTGGACCAGCTATTTAAACCGAGCACCATCATTGTTTTAACATACACACTTTTATGTTTTTTCTACTGAAGAAGGGGTCGTCTAATGATTTTAAGTACCATGAAACACTTCTAGATTGACTTGTATCGGAATACTGCATTAGATAGCACCATTACCTATTTCTTGGAGATCTCCATCCGCCTATGACCGGCATCGAAAAAGGTGTAGTGGAAGGCCGTTCCAGCTCCCTGATGTCACCCGCCAGGAGATACCCCTCATGTTAACATCCCACTCCTGCCAGAGCAGTGGCTTGGAAGATTTCACCGGGATCCAGGGAGCACGGCATCCACATACAACGTCTGTTGTCAGCTGCACCTCCAAGAGACCTGCCAGTGCTTACGTGAAGTCACCAGCCAGCTGAAGTTAACAGCCGCAGGATTCCATCCGTCGCAGTATGGGACCAGCGGAGACACACTGGTGAGATGCACTTGAACTACATTTCATACCACTGTTGTTGCAGCCGCAGGAATTTAGGTCAGTCGCAGTACGGCACCAGTGGCTACCTGTGAGACGCATTGGAACTGTATAGAATCGAAAATATTTATTTCCACACCTTAATCCTCCATTGCTGAACTATCAGTTGCCGGTCTATCAGAATATTATTAGCAGAGTTTAAACAAGTTATATAATTGCTTTAATCAGCTACGATGCTATTATTTATCTATTCCATATATTCACCACTAGGGCCCAGTGGTGGAAATTTATACCAGTGCCTTTTATTATATGTGTGTAAATTCTATATTTTCTTTTATTTTATATAATAAATATTCTGTGAATTTGAAGCACACTCAGTTTTTTTTATATTTTATTATACTTCCAACATTATGCACCATATTGTAGGGTGGTGTCTTTGAGGTGTGGTTATCGTTTTGTATTAATGTTGGGAGTTTTGCAACAGCTGGAAGCAGCCTGTTTGAGAAACACTGCTGCAGGGTATTTTTGGTGGCGGAGGCAAGTGTAATGCTTGCATCCAAGTCCGCCCCTAGGCAAATTCCTAATTTAGTTCTCAAATGCGCATGGCGCTCTCTCACTTCGGAGCCCTGTCATATTTCAAGTCAACTGTTTAGGGCCACATATAATCACCAATTTATGCCTCAAGTGTACACGGTGCTCTCTTACTCCTGAGCCCTGTTGTGCGCCCGCAGAGCCCTTTATGTCCACTCATGGGGTATTTCCATACTCGGGAGAGATTGCATTACAAATTTTTTTTTGGGGGGGGGGGGCTTTTCTCCTTTTGCGCCTTATGAAAAGGTAAAGTTGGGATCTACACCAGCATGTTTGTGTAAGAAAATGTCATTTTTTTTTACACTAACATGCTGTTGTAGCCCCATACTTTTCATTTTCACAAGAGGTAAAAGGAAAAAAAGACCCCCAAAATATGTAACACAATTTCTCCTGAGATGGAAATACCCCAATGTGTATGTAAAGTGCTCTAAGGGCACACAACAGGGCTCAGGAGTAAGAAAGCGCAGTGTACACTTGAGGCATAAATTGGTAATTTGCACAGGGGTGGCTGATCGTTGCAGCGGTTCTGACATAAATGCAAAAAAAGAATGTAACAAGGGGTGCAGTAAGCCATAATACCCCACAGGTGTCTGACAGATTTTTGGAACAGTGGTCTGTGAAAATGAAAAATGTAATTTTTCATTTGCACAGTACACTGTTCAAAAGATCTGTCAAACGCGAGTGGGGTGTAAATTCGCACTGTAACCCTCATTACATTCCATGAGGGGTGTAGTTTCTGAAATGGGGGTCACATGTTAGGGGGTCCACTGTTCTGGCAGCACAGGGGGCTTTGTAAACGCACATGGCCCCCGACATTCCAACCAAATTCTCTCTCTAAAAGCCCAATGGCGCTCCTCATCTTCTGAGCATTGTATTGCGCCCTCAGAGCACTTTACATCTATATATGGGGTATTTCCATAAATGGTGTTACAAATTTTGGGGGGCCTTTTCTCCTATTACCCGTTGTGAAAACAAAACATTTTAGGTAACACCAGCATTTTAGTGAAACAAATCAAATTTTTCATTTTCACGTCCAACTTTTGCAAACTTTTTCAAAAGCTGATTGCCACTCCTTCCCTTCTAAGCCCTTTAGTGCACCCACAGAGCACTTTACATCAACATATGAGGTATTTCCTTACTCGAGAGAAATGGGGTTACACCTTTTGGGGGGCATTTTCTCCTATTAGCACTTGTGAAAATGAAAACGTTGGAGTAACACCAGCATTTTAGTGAAAAAAATCTACTTTTTCATTTTCATGTCCCACTTTAATGAAAGTTTGCCAATCACCTGTAGGGTGTTAAGGCTCACTATACCCCTTGTTAAGTTCCTTGAGGGGTGTGGTTTCCAAAAAATCACTTTACATCCACATATGAGGTATTTTTTTACTCGAGAGAAATTAGGTTACAAATTTTGGTAGCTTTTTCTCCTTTTACCCCTTGTAAAAATGAAAAAAAAAAATGGGTCTACAAGAACATGTCAGTGTAAAAAAATGAAGATTTTGATGTTCTTCCTCCACTTTGCTGCTATTCCTGTGAAACACCTAAAGGGTTAACAAACTTTCTGAATGTCATTTTGAATACTTTGAGGGGTGAAGTTTTCATAATGGGGTCATTTATCGGGGATTACTAACATAAAGATCCTCAAGTTCACTTCAATGCTGAACTGGTCCCTGAAAAATTCCGATTTTGAAATTTTCGTAACAAATTTGAAAATTGCTGCTAAATTTTGAAGCACTCTAATGTCTTCAAAAAGTAAAAACATTTGATCTTTATGATGCCAACATAAAGTAGACATTTTGTATATGTGAATCAATATATAATTTATTTGATATGTCCATTTTCCTTATAAGCAGAGAGCTTCAAAATTAGTAAAAATGCTAAATTTTTCATGAAATTTGGGAATTTCATCAAGAAATGATGCAAGTAACAACAAAAATGTACCACTTACATAAAGTAGAAAAAAGCTATCTCAGAATCAAATTCATAAGTAAAAGCATTCCAGAGTTATTAATGCTTAAAGTGACAGTGGTCAGATTTGCAAAAAATGCTCTGGTCCTTAAGGTCAAAATGGGCTTGATTCTTAAGGGGTTAAAGTGCATAAAGTGCACTGCACAAAAGATGTTTTTTGTTTTTCCACAGCTTAACTGGTAAAATTTGCCATGCATTAACAAAATGCAGTAATGTATCTGGGGTCTTTTGGGGCCCCCTTGGAATAGACGGCCCTGCGTACAGGCTCTGTATGTCATTGAAGAAGGGGCCGAGAGATAAAGGCAAATGAGAAGGTGCGCCAGGCTATGGAACTTAAGCAGCTTGGCTCAATTTCCTTGACACTTCCCATCCTATCCCCCTACTTAACCCTACACTCTATGTTTTATCGGTATGTCATTGTTTGGACTACCATTTGCTCATTTCTGGATGGGACCGCCACCATGTGGACCTTTAACCCTACTTTGTCTCCCCAAGCATTGCCGACTATGCCACTATGACACTGTTAGTACTCTCTCACTGTTCATAATATATTGCATTTGTTTACCCTCCTTGTTGTTTTTCCCCCTTAGTTCTATTGGAAAAGTGTTCCTACATTTATACCGTTGTACTGTGATGTTACAATTTTCCTCTCAATAAAAAAGATATTTTAAAGAAATTAAGGGCACCATATCAGGAACCAGATTTGCAAACCACTTCCTCTTAAATAGAGCCTTTTCATTTTAAATGCAAAACTTTGTAGCTCTTGGGCCACAACTGGTGGGTGGCCGGTCATTGAGTTTGCCAAGTCCGTGCCCTATTTTTCTTCCTCTGGACCCCTGACATCAGTGCCATCTATATTGTCTTGATGGTAGCCCTACAATTCTACTTAACAATGAACATATTTTTCAACCTTGTTCAGAATCTTTGGGTACATTCCCTCTCTCCAGTCCAATCATTAAAGGGGTTATCCAGCATTTTTTATTTATTTGTTAATTTTTTAATTCTTTCATTTTCCCGGGTTGCCACAATAAAAATATTAAACTTTAACTTACCTTCTGCCACTTCCCAAGTGACAATGGAATTGGTCCCCTATTTCCAGCCCCGGTCTTCTTCCAGCTTTTTGGGCACAACTCATAACACTGCATTGAACTAATGGCTAGCCATAGCAAAATGTGATGTAATGGGCCCAGGCCTGGTGTTCTTCCTGGTGCTTCGGCTAATTACATTACACTGCCGCTAAGCCTATCACTGTCTGAGATGGGCAGTATTACGTGTCGGTCCCAAGAACTGGAAGAAGACAGGGGCTGGAGGAAGGAAGACCGTTTCTAGCAGCCCCGAGGGTAAGTGAAATTTTATTATTTTGTATTGGGACAGCCCAGGCAGAATGAAAAAAAAAAAAAATAGCTGGATAACCCCTTTAAACAACTATGGTGCATTTTTCAATTATTTAATTTTGTTTATCTTTCAAATTTTTTTGAAACTCTTACCTAACTAATAGTCAAGTATAAAGTTGACTCAACTTCTTTAAAAAAAAAGAAAAAACACCCTTAGCATTCCGCCCACCATCATGTTGATGTTTTATATCTGTGTAACCTTTTTGTTCACCGACCGTGTGCGAAATTTAATCACCAAAAAATTGGAGAGATCCGTAAAAAAAAGCTTTGCCTCATTGTTTGCTCCAAAGTAAACTTCAAGTTTAATGACGTGAATTATAGCTCAATAGGAAATGACCTAAGTGCGTAAAACTCCAGCTTTTCAGTCATACTGGAAAGTGTTTTCACCCCTTTGATTTGCTTGATATAAGCAGCCGAGGAGAGTGGTCCTCCGGGAGACCGACTACCTTTCCTCCGCACAGTCATCGAACCCCCTCCTGTGACTTAATTACGCTTGGGTCAGTGGAAAAGCCAGCGGAATAAAATGAAATGAAAGCCACTAAAGACAACAAGGGCCGTCATGATCTGTATCCTGACATGTTTTTGTGAAATGACGGGACGCGAAAAAAAAAAAAACATATATATATATATATATATATATATATATATATATATATTATATATATATTATAATTTTTTTTATTACTTTCGACTTTCAAAGTGCAAAAGGACATTCAGCAACAAGGAAAACACAGCTCATTTCATGTAACATTTCCAGTTAAAATCTATCTTTGTAGGCAGTTCAGTGGAAAGTTAGTCTACAAGGAGCAGCGTATCATATATCATGAATTTAACAGGGTTTTTAGGATTTTCACAAAGTGCCTCGACCAGACTCGCACAGCTGGAGGCTTTCGCAGCAGGAGATCGAAAACACTGTATCTGTGTTTTTGAAACCCTTGCCAAAATCCATTGAATTTGATCTGAAATGACTATGAATCTCGGGAATGCACATTCACTTTTTCTCCGTACTTATCCAAATAAGAAAAAATAAAAAAAGTAAAAAAAAATAAAAATAGAAAAAAAAATTGTCCTGGGAGAATTCCAGATGGAAACACCAAGCGTGCATTATGAAGAATTTCCTATAAACAAAACTATGGTCCCGGTTTTTGGATTTCAGTCTTTGTTTTAACAAAGGACCTTTTCTTGTGGAATCAAATAAATAAATAAAAAATCCCAGATTATGTACATATATACATGGTTAGGATAATTGTTATTTATTTTTTTGCAAGCCAAAGAAAAGGCAGATATGAAGAGGTAACGTAGTAAGCCTGTGCCATAAATCCATCACTAATAAATATCCTGCACGACATCAAAGGGCTTTTAATTAGAAGCACATGTGTGCGGCAACAATTTCCTGGCAAAAGCAGGAGAGGCTGTAATTTAACGTTATGATCTGCAATAAATGTTCTTTGCGGTGATCAGACTTTGTATCACACTTCTGTGTGCGAGAGATGTAGTTTTTGTCTGTTTTTGTTTGGTCATAAAATGGCAGGTTTAAAAATTAATCTCAGTCATTTAAAGGTTATTATGTTTGCTGGCATCAATCTGGAAATGACAGCGGTGTGTGAGTGATCTTGTATATAGGAGGCAGTATTATAGTAGTTATATACTTGAATATAGGAGCAGTATTATAGTAGTTATATTCTTGTATATAGGAGGCAGTATTATAGTAGTTATATTCTTGTACATAGGAGGCAGTATTATAGTAGTTATATTCTTGTATATAGGAGCAGTATTATAGTAGTTATATTCTTGTCCATAGGAGGTAGTATTATAGTAGTTATATTCTTGTATATAGGAGGCAGTATTATAGTAGTTATATTCTTGTATATAGGAGCAGTATTATAGTAGTTATATTCTTGTATATAGGAGGCAGTATTATAGTAGTTATATTCTTGTATATAGGAGCAGTATTATAGTAGTTATATTCTTGTAAATAGGAAGCAGTATTATAGTAGTTATATTCTTGTATACAGGAGCAGTATTATAGTAGTTATATTCTTGTATATAGGAGGCAGTATTATAGTAGTTATATTCTTGTATATAGGAGCAGTATTATAGTAGTTATATTCTTGTATATAGGAGGCAGTATTATAGTAGTTATATTCTTGTATATAGGAGCAGTATTATAGTAGTTATATTCTTGTACATAGGAGGCAGTATTATAGTTGAAATTGTATACTTACCGTAATTTCTCTTTCTTCGAGACAGAAGGCAGCACAGAAGGAATAGGCCTGGCCTCTTTTATTCATCCTAGGACCGCCCACCTAAAAAAAACTCCACAATAGTCAGCCAATGGCATGACAGCATACCTTATAACTAGTCACATCTCATACATTCAAACTGTGTAAATAACTAGACTCTTTTCTTTGATGCTTAATTGATTTTATTGGGTGGGTTATATGTGCTGCCTTCTGTCTCGAAGAAAGAGAAATTACGGTAAGTATACAATTTCAACTTTCTTCTTCGACTTCCGGCAGCACAGAAGGAATTCTCGATAGCTTAGAGAACAGGGGTAGGGTTTATTGCTGAAATACTGCAGATAGTACCCCAGTGCTAAAGGCTGGATTCTCTGCTTGAAGATTAAGCCTGTAATGGTTGACAAAGGTCGAGGAGGTTGACCACGAGGCTGCATTGCATATATCTGTCAACGGCACTTGTGCTCTCTCCGCCCAAGAAGTAGCAGTGGCTCTGGTGGAATGAGCTCTGATTTGAAAGGGGGGCTCTTTGTTTTCCAACCTATAACACTCCAGTATTACTGACTTCAGCCATCTCGCCAAGGTGTCTTTAGCCGCTTTCTTTCCCTTTCTCATTCCAGAAAATTGAATAAATAAATTTTCATCAATTCTGAAAGATTTCACTCTTTGTAGATACACTAGCAGAGCAGATCTGACATCCAACGGGGAAGATTCGGATGGTAGAAAGGTAGGAAGGAAGATCTCTCTATTGATGTTCTCCATTGAAGCTACTTTTGGGATAAAAGATGGAATTGTACGGAGAAGAACTCCCCCCGGAGTGAACTTGGTGTAAGGGGGATATGCCGACAAGGCCTGCAATTCACCTAGTCTTTTAGCTGACGTGATGGCGACCAAAAAAAGAACCTTGTAGGATAGCCACTTTATTTCTGCTTCCTGTAATGGTTCAAAGGGAGGCAGGGAAAGTCTGGACAGCACTAGAGATAGGTCCCATGCAGAAACCGGAGGTTTTACTGTAGGTCTTAGATTCTTCAAAGCTTTGAAAAACCTAGCAATAAGGGGTTGTCCCATAAATTCTCCATCAGTATAAGCGTTGATGGCTGTGACATGAACACGAAGAGTATTTGGCTTCAATCCCTTTAGAAATCCCTCTTGTAGAAACTGTAAAATAACAGATACAGAGATCTCTGTCAGCCCCTTCTCTTCTCTCCAGGAGCTAAACTTTTTCCAGAGCTTCGCATACAATAAGTTAGTAGAAGGTCTTCTAGCTGCTAGTAAGGTCTCTATTACTTCATCTGATAACCCTCTCTGTCTGAATTTTTCCCTCTCAAAATCCAGAGAGTCAGATGTAATCTGTCGAGATGTTGGTGATATAATCCGTTCTGCAGGAGGAGATCCTTTTCTAGCGGTAGCTTCCAATATTCTCCCCTCGAGAGACGAAATAATAGAGGAAACCAGGCCCTCCGGGGCCAAAAAGGTGCGATTAGTAGAGCTGCCGGCTCGTCTATGATGATCTTGTTCAGAATCTTGTTGATTAATGGAATTGGAGGGAAGAGATAAACAAAGATGTCTTTCCAGCTCATGGTGAAGGCATCCAGATGATCTGGAAGGTCTGTGCAATATCTTGAGCAAAACTTCAGTACCTTCTTGTTGCGTCTCGTGGCCATCAAGTCCCATACGGGTAACCCCCATTTGCGGGTTATCTGAGCAAAATACTTGGGATTCAGTTCCCATTCGTTGGGATCTAACTTCCGTCGGCTTAACCAGTCGGCTTGATAATTTAGAGACCCTTTTATGTGAGTCGCCATCAGAGAGATGCGATGATGTTCTGCCCAGGACATTATCCTGCTGCATTCTTTTTGTAGAGCTGTAGATCTTGTCCCCCCTTCTTTTTGGATGTAATACACCGAGACCAGATTGTCTGACTGGATCAGAACTGACGCGTTTGAAATATGTGGAGAGAAATGCATTATGGCTAACCGGATCACTTTCAGTTCTCTTAGGTTGGATGATAAATGAGACTCTTCTCTTGACCAAACTCCTTGAACCCATTGGGTTCCGAGGTGGGCCCTCCAACCCCATCTGGAGGCATCTGTAGTTATCACCACAGGGTTCTGAGGTTTGAAACTTTTCCCCATATTCAAGTTGTTCTTCTGCAGCCACCAACGTAACTTCAGTCGGGTGTGCCCTGACAATGAGATGGTGGAGTCCAGAGAATTGGGAACTCTGTCCCAAACTGTAAGGATTTCCCTCTGTAAATCCCTCATGTGTGCCCTGGCATAAGGCACTGCGTCTATTGCTGCAGTCATTAAACCCAGTGTCTGCATCGCTCTCCTGATGGATGTAGAGGGAGACTTTATCAGAGTCTTCACTTGAAAGATGATCTTGTCTTGTTTCTCCGCCGGAAGAAAGACTTTCTGACATACTGAATTGATTATCATGCCTAGGAAACGTTTTGTTTTTGTTGGTGAAAGTTCTGATTTCTGGGGATTAAGAATAAACCCAAGCCTGTTCAGGAGATTCAGAGCTGTCTGTAAGTGTTGTAGGAGGAGTTCCTGGGTGGTTGCAACAAGCAACCAATCGTCTAAATATGGTATTATTTGTATTCCTTGTAGTCTTAGGGTAGCTACGACTGTAACTGCGATCTTTGTAAATACCCTTGGGGCTGAAGTCAGGCCAAAGGGCATGGCCCGAAACTGGAAGTGGTGAATTTTTTGATCTAGGAACAAAGCAACTCTCAGAAATTTTCTGGATTTCTCTTCTATGGGGACATGCAAATAAGCGTCCATTAAGTCCAATGAAACCATCCAGTCGTGAGGCTGAATTAGATGAGTAGCGGACCTTACATTTTCCATGCAAAATTTTTCCTTTGCTAAATAGCGATTTAGGTATCGCAGATCTATGATTAATCTCCATTTGCCGTTTGATTTTGGAACGGGGAAGACGTGTGAGTAGACTCCGTAACCTTGCTGTTCTGGCGGAACAGGTTCTAGGGCTCTCTTGTTTAGAAAATCTCTGAGAAGAAGCTGAACAATTGAATTCGCTCTGTTGAAGATGAACCTTTCGGGGGGTATCGACACAAAATTTAGACTGTAACCTTCTGCAATAATTTTTAGCACCCACTTGTCTGTAGTCATCTCCAGCCAGGCTGGAAAGAAATTCAGCAGCCTTGCTCCTACTGAACCTGACCCGAGGTAGTCAGAATTCTGTTTTTGGTTGCTTTTGATCTGGCTGTCTTCTCTTATTTTCTTGGAATCTTTTATTGTATCTTCTTTCTTGATACGGTCTTCTTTTAAAACCAGTCTTGCAAAATCTAAAGGGCTGGAACTGCTTCCTCTGTCTGGCGAAGGGAAACGCCAGAGCCTTCTCTCCTTTCTCTGCTTCCAGGATACTCTCCAGTTGTGATCCTACTAGAAAACCAGCTTCAAACGGTAGTGCACAGAAGTTAACCTTAGATGAGGCATCGCCTGGCCATGGCTTAAGGTAGATAGCCCTTCTGGCTGAATTTAATACTGCAAGGTTCTTCGCACATATTCTTGTCACGTCTAGGGGGAGATCACATGCGAAATCCGCCGCAGTCTTTAATGTATCAATTTCCTCCAAGAGATCAATTCTAGAAATTCCCTCCTGAATATTTCTTCCAAGTTGGCTCAGCCAGACTCGAATAGCCCGGGTTACAGGTACAGAAGCAAGGGATGCTTTCATTAAAGCAGCTGTATTACAGTAGGCACGTTTTATCAGAATATCTGTCTTCTTATCCATAGGATCCTTAAGTATAGAAGAATCCTCAGAGGGTAGCAGTTTTCTTCTAGATAACCTGGCTACAGGTCGATCCACTTTAGCAGGGTTCTCCCAGGATTCAGACTCAGATGGATCCAACTTATATACTCTAAATCTAGAACCTAATTCCAGCCTACTGTCTGGTTTTTTAAATTCTTTCTCCACTATAGTTTTTAAGACTGGATGACCTGTCAAAACCTCAGAAGGTTTTTTGGGGAAATAGAAGAGACTCTCCTTATCTTCCCTGAACTTTTGCTTTGAAGATTCCATAATATCTTTTACTGCTCTAATCAATTTTCCCGCATTCTCCTTCTTGAAAAGAAAAAAATCTTCTGTAATAATATCTTCAGAATCTGAGGAGTCAGACTGAGCTGAAGCGTTTTCTGATGAGGAAGAAGCAGAGGGTTCTGCTTTACGTTCTTCTTTCTTATTCTTCAGACTGACTCCTGAGCTAGAACCAAACTCAGACTTGAACCAAGAAAAAAAGCTTCTTGCATCCTCAAGGAAGGCAGAGGTTTCTTGTGGTTCAGCACATTTTTTTACAAACTGTAGAAACTGAGCCTGATGGTAACGGATGAAGACAACTGATGCATAAAGACTTCCGTTTACTCGAAGATGGAGTCAAATGAGATTTGCATATTTCACATAAATCTCCAGATAATTCATCCGGCAGGGGCTGCTGGCAACAGACACACTCCCTGTGTTTTGTCTTCATCTTCTTTTTCTTAGAGGAGGCGGGGCTTGACATCTAAAAATGTAATAGTACATAATATGAGCAACAGTCAGCACATAAGATCAGAGCGCCCTGCCCTGGCTACTGTGGAGCAGGTCATACCTTTGGAGCAGAGAAATCCGGCTGCCTGCACAGAAAGGCAAGGCACCGCCGTCTCTGCTCCGTTTAAATGTGCTTACCCGCCCGCAAACCAGAGACACGTCACATCCGGTTGCTCCACATCCGCTTCCGGTCTCTGCTGACTGCGCCTGATGCGCGTACTGCCATTCACAAGATGGCGCCCAAACCGGAAGTCCCATAGACGTCCATGCAAATGCCGTGATCGCACGTGAGACGCCTGGTATCCGCGGGAATGGACTGTATAGCTGCCGACAACGGGGGAACCGTCACCCCAAGGCAGAACACCTCCTTTTTCACCATACCAGTGGTTAAGAAGGGAGAAACTTGCAGAAATCTAAAAAGACCTCCTCATATAACCCGGGTTTCCCGCATGGGTCAAAAGGGACTGCAAGACACCAGGTAGGCCAGGGTTACCCACATTGGCCCTCAGATCTGCACTGGTGACACTGGTGTAATACAAAACATCAAGGGAATAACATCTAAAATAAAAAAGAAAATATGATTAATGGTGGGCAAAGGTGAATTAACACCTCTGTTAGGAAGAAAAGAGGACAGAAAAAAACACGGAGGGCCTAGTTTCCTCTATTATTTCGTCTCTCGAGGGGAGAATATTGGAAGCTACCGCTAGAAAAGGATCTCCTCCTGCAGAACGGATTATATCACCAACATCTCGACAGATTACATCTGACTCTCTGGATTTTGAGAGGGAAAAATTCAGACAGAGAGGGTTATCAGATGAAGTAATAGAGACCTTACTAGCAGCTAGAAGACCTTCTACTAACTTATTGTATGCGAAGCTCTGGAAAAAGTTTAGCTCCTGGAGAGAAGAGAAGGGGCTGACAGAGATCTCTGTATCTGTTATTTTACAGTTTCTACAAGAGGGATTTCTAAAGGGATTGAAGCCAAATACTCTTCGTGTTCATGTCACAGCCATCAACGCTTATACTGATGGAGAATTTATGGGACAACCCCTTATTGCTAGGTTTTTCAAAGCTTTGAAGAATCTAAGACCTACAGTAAAACCTCCGGTTTCTGCATGGGACCTATCTCTAGTGCTGTCCAGACTTTCCCTGCCTCCCTTTGAACCATTACAGGAAGCAGAAATAAAGTGGCTATCCTACAAGGTTCTTTTTTTGGTCGCCATCACGTCAGCTAAAAGACTAGGTGAATTGCAGGCCTTGTCGGCATATCCCCCTTACACCAAGTTCACTCCGGGGGGAGTTCTTCTCCGTACAATTCCATCTTTTATCCCAAAAGTAGCTTCAATGGAGAACATCAATAGAGAGATCTTCCTTCCTACCTTTCTACCATCCGAATCTTCCCCGTTGGATGTCAGATCTGCTCTGCTAGTGTATCTACAAAGAGTGAAATCTTTCAGAATTGATGAAAATTTATTTATTCAATTTTCTGGAATGAGAAAGGGAAAGAAAGCGGCTAAAGACACCTTGGCGAGATGGCTGAAGTCAGTAATACTGGAGTGTTATAGGTTGGAAAACAAAGAGCCCCCCTTTCAAATCAGAGCTCATTCCACCAGAGCCACTGCTACTTCTTGGGCGGAGAGAGCACAAGTGCCGTTGACAGATATATGCAATGCAGCCTCGTGGTCAACCTCCTCGACCTTTGTCAACCATTACAGGCTTAATCTTCAAGCAGAGAATCCAGCCTTTAGCACTGGGGTACTATCTGCAGTATTTCAGCAATAAACCCTACCCCTGTTCTCTAAGCTATCGAGAATTCCTTCTGTGCTGCCGGAAGTCGAAGAAGAAAGTTGAAATTGTATACTTACCGTAATTTCTCTTTCTTCGAGACAGAAGGCAGCACATATAACCCACCCAATAAAATCAATTAAGCATCAAAGAAAAGAGTCTAGTTATTTACACAGTTTGAATGTATGAGATGTGACTAGTTATAAGGTATGCTGTCATGCCATTGGCTGACTATTGTGGAGTTTTTTTTAGGTGGGCGGTCCTAGGATGAATAAAAGAGGCCAGGCCTATTCCTTCTGTGCTGCCGGAAGTCGAAGAAGAAAGTAGTTATATTCTTGTACATAGGAGCAGTATTATAGTAGTTATATTCTTGTACGTAGGAGCAGTATTATAGTAGTTATATTCTTGTATATAGGGGACAGTATAATAGTAGTTATATTCTTGTACATAGGAGGCAGTATTATAGTAGTTATATTCTTGTATATAGGGCACAGTATTATAGTAGTTGTATTCTGTACATAGGAGGCAGTATTATAGTAGTTATATTCTTGAATGTAGGAGCAGTATTATAGTAGTTATATTCTTGTATATAGGGCACAGTATTATAGTAGTTATATTCTTGTACATAGGAGCAGTATTCTAGTAGTTATATTCTTGTATATAGGGCACAGTATTATAGTAGTTATATTCTTGTACATAGGAGCAGTATTATAGTAGTTATATTCTTGTACATAGGGGGCAGTATTATAGCAGTACTATTTTTATATATAGTAGCAATATTACAGTAGTTATATTCTTGTACATAGGGGCAGTATTATAGTAGGTATATTCTTATACATAGGAGCAGTATTATTGTAGTTATATTCTTGTACATAGCAGCAGTATTATAGTAGTTATATTTTTATATATAGGAGCAATATTATAGTAGTTACATTCTTGTACATGGGGCATTATTATAGTAGTTGTTAGGATTCGGCAGGCAGGAGGTGGATCCTCTGTGTTAGAGAGGGATTGGCGTGGACCGTGCCGGCGGACCGGTTCTAAGTTGCTACTGGTATTCACCAGAGCCCGCCGAAAAGCGGGATGGTCTTGCAGCGGCAGTAGCAACCAGGTCGTATCCACCGGCAACGGCTCAACCTCTCTGACTGCTGAGATAGGCGTGGTACAAGGGATAAGGCAAGAGCAAGGTCGGACGTAGCAGAAGGTCAGGGCAGGCAGCAAGGATCGTAGTCAGGGGCAACGGCAGGAGGTCTGGAACACAGGCTAGGAACACACAAGGAAAGGCTTTCACTGGCACAATGGCAACAAGATCCGGCAAGGCAGTGCAGGGTAAGTGAGGTTATATGGACAGGGGGCAGGTGGAAGCTAATCAGACTGATTGGGCCAGGCACCAATCACTGGTGCACTGGCCCTTTAAATCCTAGAGAGCTGGCGCGCGCGTGCCAGGACGTGACAGCCGGGGACCAGGACAGGTGAGTGACTTGGGATGCGATTCGCGAGCGGACGCGTCCCGCTATGCGAATCGCATCCCCGCCGGCAATGTCAGTGCAGCGCTCCCGGTCAGCGGGTCTGACCGGGGCGCTGCAGAGAGAGGGACGCCGCGAGCCCTCCGGGGAGGAGCAGGGACCCGGAGCGCTCGGCGTAACAGTAGTTATATTCTTGTACATAGGAGCAGTATTATAGTAGTTATATTCTTGTACATAGAAGCATTATTATAGTAGTTATATTCTTGTACATAGAAGGCAGTATTATTGTAGTTATACTCTTGTATATAGGGACAGTATTATAGTATTTATATTCTTGTATATAGGAGGTAGTATTATAGTAGTTATATTCTTGTATATAGGGACAGTATTATAGTAGTTATATTTTTGTATATAGGGGGCAGTATTATAGTAGTTATATTCTTGTATATAGGAGCAGTATTATAGTAGTTATATTCTTGTACATAGAAGGCAGTATTATAGTAGTTATATTCTTGTACATAGAAGGCAGTATTATAGAAGTTATACTCTTGTACATAGGGAGCAGTATTATAGTAGTTATATTCTTGTATATAGGGACAGTATTATAGTACCTATACAGTCACAAGAAAGAAAAAGCGGGGGCACTTACGTTTGGGTGATCAGGTAACAGGCTTATTTATTTCATCGGTGCAGGTAAAACCATAACAATAGCGGGACATCGGGAGACGATAGCTATTTCGTGCCGCTCCCGGCACTTCTTCGGGTCACACCTCTCCAGTTGAACAGTGGTCAGGTAAATACTTCCTGAAACCCCACGTCATCGGGAGGGAGGCGTATACAAACATGCACTATGAAAATGCAGGATGCAGACACTTAGTTAAAAACACAATTAAAAACATAGTATGACCTTATGCAAAAGTGAGCGCTAATTGGAACCAAAAAACACCATTGTCAGAAAATATTCAGGAAAAAACGCTCATGTCAAGCCGATCATTCAGACCGAGGTTTCCCTCCGCAGATGTCCGAATGATCCATCATGCTTCGGCTTGTAGTAAGCGCCTTTTGCTGTCAGTGCCCTGAATCGGGAATATCTTTTCTATACCTGTGTACTTCAGAACTTTGATGTCTCCTCCATGCTCTTCTTCTATGCGTGCGATTAATCTAGGGCTCCCTTTCTTTGTCACTATAGATCTAGCGTGACATTCATTGATCTAATGGTGCAGCCTATATAAAATCGCTTACATGTACAGAAGATTGCATATACAACGTTAGTTGTTCTACAACACACAGTGCTTTTTTGTGTAATTCTTACACCTCCTATGGAAAAGTCCCTATCTATGCATACATGTTGGCACCAATTACAGGTGCCACATCTATACATACCTGGGGACAAGGATCTATTTATCCAGTTTTCTTGATTAGGTTTTTCTTTGAGTACTGTCTTCACTAGTACATCTTTTATGTTTTTACACTTTTTGAATGCCACAATTAGCCGAATATACTAGCCAGAAACCAATTGTGGCAGAAACCAATAGTATTTATATTCTTGTATATTTGAGACAGCATTATAGTACTTAATTTAAATAATATGAGTGACTGGAAAAGTGATGTGCTGGATTAACCCCTTCACAACGAGCGACGTACATGTACGGCGCCGCGAAGTGTCACTTGGCGCGCGGCGACGTACATGTACGTCACGGGGTTTCGGGAGCACCGCGTCACCGGTAGCTGTGATCGGGCCGGGATGACTGCTGTTATCTAACAGCAGGAATCCCGGCACATCGCTGAGGGGGGTCCTGAGACCCACCCATGACCGCGATGCGCGCAAATCGCAGGTCAATTCAGACCTGCGATCTGCGCGATTCCGGGTCATACGGGTCACTGGTGACCCGGTGACCCGGAAAATAAGAGGGATCGGGGGTGTCCGAGACACCCTCGATCCCCCTAAAGGGATAGGAGTTTGGTGGCAGGGGTGCCACCCCTCCTATCCCTGCTATTGGTCGGCCAAGCGACCGACCGATAGCAGACCGGGGGAGGGGGGGTTAAAGTTCGGTTCCCCCGTTTTGCCCACCTATCGGTGTCCGGGCAAAACGGGGGAACCGTCCAGGGAAGGTCGGCGCCGAAGGTCCCTACCTGGATCCCGGATCCCCGTTCACGATCCTGCCCCATGTGCGGCGGCGGCGGCAGCAGCAATACTTCCGGGTCCTGCTAGGTGAGTTGTTGCCTAGCAACATCCGGAGGGCCATAGTTTACAGTGGTCTCTAAACCGTGGCCCTCCAGATGTTGCAAAACTACAACTCCCAGCATGCCCAGACAGCTGTTTTCTGTGTGGGCATGCTGGGACTTATAGTTTTGCAATATTTAGAGGGGTTCAGGTTGTAGATCACTAAGTGGTCTCAAACTGTAGTCCTCCAGATGTTGCAAAACTACAACTCTCAGCATGCCCAGACAGCAGTTTGCTGTCTGGGCATGCTGAGAGTTGTAGTTTTGCAACATCTGGAGGGCAACAGTTTTGAGACCACTGGACAGTGATTTACAACCTGAACCCCTCTAAATCTTGCAAAACTACAACTCCCAGCATTCAGGAACAGCATATGGCTGTCTTGGCATGCTGGGAGTTGTACTTGCGTGCCTCCAGCCATTGCATAACTACATCTCCCAGCATGCCCTTCCGCAATCAGTACATGCTGGGAGTTGTAGTTTTGTAACAGCTGGAGGCACACTGGTTGGAAAATACTGAGTTAGGTCATAGAACCTAACTCAAGGTTTTCCAGCCAGTGTGCCTCCAGCTGTTGCAAAACTACAACTCCCAGCATGCATGGTCTGTCAGTGCATGCTGGGAGTTATAGTTTTGACCCCCCTCCCATGTGAATGTACAGGCTACATTCACACTGGCGGCAGATTACAGTGAGTTCCCCGCTACAAATTTGAGCTGCGGCAAATTTTCCGCCGCAGCTCAAACTCCTAGCGGGAGACTCAGTGTAATCCGCCGTCAGTGTGAATGTAATCTAAAAACACTACACTACACTAACATAAAATAAAGAGTAAAACACTACATATACACACGTACACTGTCCCCCCCACCACCCCCCTCCCCAATAAAAATTAAAAACGTATTGTACGGCAGTGTTTCTGAGATGGAGCCTCCAGCTGTTGCAAAACAAAAACTCCCAGCATTTCTGGACAGCCATTGACTGTCCAAGCATGCTGGGAGTTTAGCAACAGCTGGAGGCACCCTGTTTGGGAATTACTGGCATAGAATACCCCTATGTCCACCCCTATGTAAGTCCCTAATTCAGGCCTCAAATGCGCATGGCGCTCTCACTTTTGAGCCCTGTCGTATTTCAAGGCAACAGAATAGGGTCACATATGGGGTATCGCCGTACTCGGGAGAAATGGCCTAACAAATTTTGGGGGGCTTTTTCTCCTTTTACCCCTTATGAAAAGGAACAGTTGGGGTCTACACCAGCATGTTAGTGTAAAAAAATAAAAACATTTACACTAACATGCTGGTGTTGCCCTATACTTTTCATTTTCACAAGAGGTAAAAGGGAAAAACGCCCCCAAAATTTGTAACGCAATTTCTCCCGAGTACGGAGATACCCCATATGTGGGCGCAAAGTGCTCTGGGGGCGCACAACAAGGCCCAGAATGGAGAGTGCACCATGTACATTTGAGGTGATTTGCACAGGGGTGGCTGATTGTTACAGCGGTTCTGACAAACGCAAAAAAAAAAACACACCCACATGTGACCCCATTTTGGAAACTACACCCCTCACGGAATGTAATAAGGGGTACAGTGAGAATTTATACCCCACAGGTGTCTGACGGATCTTTGGAACAGTGGTCCGTGAAAATGAAAAATTTTGCACAGCCCACTGTTCCAAAGATCTGTCAGACACCAGTGGGGGGGGGGGGGGTAAATGCTCACTGTACCCCTCATTACATTCTGTGAGGGGTCTAGTTTCCAAATGGTATGCCATGTGGGTTTTTTTCTGCTGTCCTGGCACCATAGGGGCTTCCTAAATGCGACATGCCCCCCGAGCAAAATTTGCTCTCAAAAAGCCAAATATGATGCCTTCTCTTCTGAGCATTGTAGTTCACCCGTAGTGCACTACAGGCCAACTTATGGGGTACCTTCATACTCAGAAGAGAGGGGGTTACAAATTTTGGGGGGGTCTTCTCTGCTATTAACCCTTGCAAAAATGTGAAATTTGGGGGGAAACCCACATTTTAGTGAAATTATTATTTTTTTTTTTTGCATATGCAAAAGTCGTGAAACACCTGTGGGGTATTAAGGCTCACTTTATCCCTTGTTACGTTCCTCAAGGGGTCTAGTTTCCAAAATGGTATGCCATGTTTTTTTTTTTGCTGTCCTGGAACCAACGTGGCTTCCTAAATGCAACATGCCCCCGAGCAGAATTTGCTCTCAAAAAGCCAAATATGACTCCTTCTCTTTTGAGCATTGTAGTTCGTCCGCAGTGCACTTCAGGTCCACTTATGGGGTACCTCCATACTCAGAAGAGATGGGGTTACAAATTTTGGGGGTCTTTTCTGCTATTAACTCTTTAAAAATGTAAAATTTGGGGGGAACCCCACATTTTAGTGACATTTTTTTTTTTTTTTTACATATGCAAAAGTCGTGAAACACCTGTTGGGTATGAAGGCTCACTTTATTCCTTGTTATGTTCCTCAAGGGGTCTAGTTTCCAAAATGGTATGCCATGTGTTTTTTTTTTTTTTTTTTTGCAGTTCTGGCACCATAGGGGCTTCCTAAATGTGACATGCCCCCCAAAAACCATTTCAGAAAAACGTACTCTCTAAAATCCCCTTGTCTCTCCTTCGCTTCTGAGCCCTCTACTGCGCCCGCCGAACACTTTACATAGATATATGAGGTATGTCCTTACTCGGGAGAAATTGGGCTACAAATATAAGTATACATTTTCTCCTTTTACCCCTTGTAAAAATTAAAAACTTGGGACTACATGAACATGCGAGTGTAAAAAATGAAGATTTTGAATTTTCTCCTTCACTTTGCTGCTTTTCCTGTGAAACACCTAAAGGGTTAAAACATTTACTGAATGTCATTTTGAATACTTTGGGGGGTGCAGTTTTTATAATGGGGTCATTTATGGGGTATTTCTAATATGAAGACCCTTCAAATCCACTTCAAACCTGAACTGGTCCCTGAAAAATTGTGAGTTTGAAAATTTTTAGAAAAATTGGAAAATTGCTGCTGAAATTTGAAGCCCTCTGATGTCTTCCAAAAGTAAAAACTTGTCAATTTTATGATGCAATCATAAAGTAGACATATTGTATATGTGAATCCAAAAAAAAAATTATTTGGAATATCCACTTTCCTTACAAGCAGAGAGCTTCAAAGTTAGAAAAATGCAAAATTTTAAATTTTTTCATCAAATTTTGGATGAAGAAAGGATGCAAGTTACCACAAAAATTTACCACTATGTTAAAGTAGAATATGTCACGAAAAAACAATCTCAGAATCAGAATGATAAGTAAAAGCATTTCAGAGTTATTAATGTTTAAAGTGACAGTGGTCAGATATGCAAAAAAGGGCTTCATCCTAGAGGTGAAAATGGGCTCCGTCCTTAAGGGGTTAAACTGTCAGGGTGTATACAGGTGTATTAGGCATACACGCCCAGTATCATACCCACTGACTGTATAATCCCGTTCACTCCTCCTATTAGTTAAAATTAAATTCACGCCCATCTGACTATTCCCTGAATTATCAGATAAACCATCAAATCTCTGAAACAGGGGGGGGGGGGGGGTATTGTGGCATCAAGAAACGGTAAAAAGATATATAATAGATATATGAAAGATTTGAGTATACCACCCTAAGCTATTTAATGTCAGTAACATTTTGAGAAGAATGACATTTTTTAAGATCTAATGATCTGTATTTAACCCCTTTAAGGACATGTGCTAAGCGCATATTAGCACACAGAGCCATACATTTACAGCGCTGTGTATCGCCGCATCACCGGACGAGGTGATTGGGCCAGGATGGCTGCTGTTATCTAACAGCAGCCTTCCCGGCATATCACCCAGCAGGGTCCTGAAACCCCACGCATATCGGCGATCACCGATCTTCCAGGCCAATCATATCTCTGGAGACCCAGTGACCCGGAAGATAAGGGTGACTGACGCGGTCTGAGACAGCGCAAATCACCCTTGAGCTCCAAGTGGGAGGTGGCATGGGTGCCACCTCCCAATCGACGTGATTAGACGTCCCGATTGACTTCCCACTCACTGCGGCGGCAGGGAATATGAATTCCCGTTCCTCCGCTCTGCTCACTCACTGTAGTTCAGGTCAGTGAGCAGAGCGGAGCGACAGGAGCCCGACCTGCTGCAAGCATGCTGAGACTTGTAGTGCGCCGGCGAGATTGTTGGTGAGTGGTGAGGGACAGGTTACAGGAGGCAGGGAGAGGTTAGGCAGGGAGAAAAAGTTTGCAGTTTGCAGCTTCACCCCTGTACTGTCTGGGGGTCAGTTGACTGACCCAGACAGTACTTTAGGGTGCTGCTGCCTCACCCCATTTTTTGGGGGGTGGGGGGGGGGGGTGTAGCATTTTTTTTTTCATTTTTCTTTTTTTTTTTTTTTCTTTTTTTGGGCGACCGTGGTCTATGCCACCAACAACTGTTTGGTGTTGCGTGGCCGGACCCTGATTGCTGATAAGTAACCTTTTTTACTGATCAACTTTTTTTTTTTTACACACTCCACTCCACTCCACTCTTTGAAATAAAGTGCAAAACACACATACCCATGGGTACCTACATTAACCCTTCCCATTAACCCCTTCCCATTAACCCCTTCCCATTAACCCCTTACCAATAATCCCTTCCCATTACAATGTCTCAGTACCAGTTTCCCTGTCCTCCCTGCAGATGACCCCGTCTGGACCCCAGTTCCAGACATTATGAGCCACAGATTCCTGGGTTTGTGGGACACCCAGAAATCAAAATTGACCGGCCTCACTGAAATAGACTTTGTTACCTTTTTTTCAGTGAGGACTTTGTCAATTTCATGGTGGCGCAAACAAATCTTTATGCCCAACAATTTTTGACCCAGAACCCTTACAGTTTTTTGGCTAGGCCCAACAGATGGACCCCCATCAATGCAGCTGAGATGAGGGCATTTTGGGGCCTTGTTCTACATATGGGGCTAGTCAAAAAACCATGCCTTTGCCAATATTGGAGTGTGGATGTTGTTTACAACACCTCACTTTACCGTATGGCCATGAAAAGGGCTGACTTTGAATCTATCCGGAAATGTTTGCATTATGCAAATAATGCAACATGTCCACCTAGAGATGATCCCACCTATGACTGCCTTTTCAAAATATGGCTGGTCATAGATCATTTTACCACTAAATTTTCAGAGGTCTATGTCCCCCAAAAATATATTGCCATTGACGAGTCCCTTATTAGTTTGAAAGGAAGACTCCATTTCCGCCAGTACATTCCCAGTAAAAGGGCAAGGTATGGTGTGAAAGTATACAAGCTCCGTTAGAGCACCTCAGGATACACTTACACATTTAGGGTATACGAAGGGAAGGACTCCCGCATTGAAACCCCAGAATGCCCCCTCATCCTGGGAGTTAGCAGGAAACTTGTGTGGGAACTGATGTACCCACTGCTGGATAAAGGTTACCACTTGTACATGGATAACTTTTATACAAGTATCCCTTTCTTCAAGTCTCTTTCCGCCACTGTTTTGGCACCATGGGGGCTTTGTAAACGCACATCGCCCCCGACTTCAATTCCAGCCAAATTCTCTATCCAAAAACCTAATGGCGGGGATTTTATGCTGTTCTGGCACCATGGGGGCTTTCTAAATGCAACAAGGCCCCCAAAGACCATTTGAGCAAAATTCTCTCTCCAAAAGCCAAAATTTGCTTCTTCTCTTCTGAGCCCTGTAATGCTCCTGCAGATCACTGAAGAAATTGGGTTACACATTTTGGAGGGCTTTTTCTCCTATTACCCCTTGTGAAAATGAAATATTTCGGGTAACACCAGCATTTTAGTGAAAAAAATAAAAAAATTATTTTCATGTCCAACTTTAACGAAAATTAGCCAAACATCTGTGGGGTGTTAAGGCTCACTGTACACCTTGTTACATTCCTTGAGGGGTGAAGTTTCCCAAATAATGTGCCATGTGGGGGGGGGTTATGCTGTTCTGGCACCATGGGGGCTTCATAAATGCAACAAGGCCCCCCAAAAACCATTTCAGCAAAATTCTCTCTCCAAAAGCCCAATGTCGCTCCTTCCCTTCTGAGCCCTCCAGTGCGCTTGCAGAACACTTTAGATCCACATATGAGATATTTACATACTTGAGAGAAACTTGGTTACTAATTTTGGGGGCTTTTCCTCCTTTCCCCGTTGTAAAAATGACAAAAATATAGGGCTACAATAACATGTCAGCGTAAAAAATTTTTGAGTTTTCTCCTCCACTTTGCTGCTATTCCTGTGAAACACATAAAGAGTTAACAAACTTTCTAAATTTCATTTTAGATACTTTAAGGGGTGTAGTTTCTATAATGGGGTCATTTGGGGGGGATTTCTTACAGAAAGGCCCCTCAAATCCACTTCAAACTGAACTGGTTTGGAAATTTGGAAATTTGGAAAATTGCTGCTGAACTTTGAAGTCCTCTGATGTCTTCAAGTAAAAACATTCCAACTTTATGATGCCAACATAAAGTAGACATATTGGGGTTTATTTACTAACGTGATCCCATCTCTTGCGACACAATTTGCAACCAAAAAACAAAACCCTCCATTTCACAAGAAAACCCTGAAAAGGGGGCATGGTCACGTGGTACAGTGGGCGTGGTCCCGACAAAAGGGGCGTTGCCCCGACAGTTTTGAAAAATCCCAACATATTTACTATGGTTTCCACATAGTAAATACCGTGGGAAAATACCAGTCGGAAATCAAAACCCACAAAGAAACCTACACTCCACTCTTAGTAAATAAACCCCATTGTATATGTGAATGAACATATCATTTATTTGGTATGTCCAATTTCCTTACAAGCAGAGAGTTTCAAAGTTAGAAAAAAGCTAAATTTTCCAAATTTTTATGGCATTTTGGAATTTTTCACTAAGAAATGATGCAAGAAAATTGCATCATTGCAAAATTGCATAAAAATTTATCACCATCTTAAAGTAGAATATGTCACGAAAAAACAATCTCGGAATCAGAATGAAAGGTAACAGCATCCCAGAGTTATTAATGCTTAAAGTGACAGTGGTCAGATTTGCAAAAAATGTCTGTGTCCTTATAGGAGTACCCAAACGCTGAGCAGCGGAGTACCCTTATCAAAATGGTCTAAGTCCTTAAGGGGTTAAAGTGTACCTCAACTTTCAAACAACTTATGATGTGCCACAGAGACATGTGAGATGTTGTGATCAGTGGGGGTCTAGCTGCTGAGACAACCACCAATCGCTAGAGCCAATTGCACGGAGTACAAGCTCTAGACTTTAACTGCATCTATACACAGCCTCTGTCCCTTCGTTCTAGACATAGTTAGGGTTTCAGCAGCCAGATCCACGATTAATCACAACTGTCTCTATGACATGTCAGAAGTTCTTTAAAAGTTTTGGTGAACTAGCTAGCCCTTTCCAAATGGTTTATTTATTTTTATTCCTATGTACATGATATTTACTATTGGGGATTTTACAGAGAATCTTTGAAAACGTAATTTTCTTTTACATTTAGTATTGTAAAAAACAAAAGGGTTGTCGATGGACACAAATTTTGTTGTTTCCCTAAGATTGTGTGTATTAGTATAGGCATTTCTATGTGGCGTTTCCCCTAGTCGCCTCTATCTTAATGTATAATTAGTAATTTTGGCATAGATAATATAAATAGTATAGTATAAATGGAAATAAATGGTTAATTACTTGTTTCCATGGTGTCGCAGGGCCTTCGGGTCATGTGATGCGTTCCAAGCCTCACTCTGGATGCGTTCCAGGCCTCACTTTGGTATCTCTAGCCTCGTTTTGGTTTTATAATGTATATAAATCCTGTGACGTAAGCAATCCCCTCACACCATGTAAGGTGAATGGCAGACGTTCGGACCAATCAGATTCGCCACGCCCCTGCCCATATAAGGGAGCGGCGGCCATGTTTCTGTCTCTTATCTCTTACCTCGTGGGCTGTCAAGCAAGCAAGACCTGTACAGCAGTAATTGCAGTGAGTTAGGCCCGAACACTCTGCAGCATCTCCGGACCTAATACCTCCCCTAAATCCGGACAGATCTGAAAATCTCTTCCAAAATTAAGAGACTTATTGTCTAGCTCAAGGTCCGCAACTACTGCCAGTCGCTAAGTAACCAAAGGACTGTTTGTATGAGACTGTGACTGTGCCGTGAATATTGCAAGCACTTCAGTAAACGTTGTTCAAGTTCAAGTTCAAATCTCCTTGGACCTTCAGTTATTTTATGCACCTATCATTACTGGGAAGGGCCGGTGATAGGCCGGAACACTGATTCAGCATACCAGCCCTCAGCCTGGCGTCACAAACTCTTCTAGGGTTAACATTAACCCCTTATATACCTATACCATACCACCACTACCATACACCCCCCAAGAGCTACCACACCTTCCCTTACCAAAAGCTACATCCCCCCCCCTCAAAAAAACAAAAACAAACAAAAAAAAACTTTTAATTAAATTTGGGACATTATGTCAACTTTTGACATGTTGTAGCGACCCATGTTTAGACCCCAGTGCATCACTAGAATTTATGTTCACAATGCCAGGTTCGAGCGGCCAAGGTTGTGACGTTATGCCATGTCCCCTTTATTCATGTGTATGGGAGGGGGCGACCAAAGCCATCCCATAGACATGAATGGAGGGGGCGTGGCGTGACGTCACGACCACGGCTGCACAAACTCAATGTTCTTGTCACGATGCCGGCTGGCAGGTGGTGGATCCTCTGTGCCAGAGAGGGATTGGCGTGGACCGTGCTAGAGGATCGGTTCTAAGTCACTACTGGTTTTCACCAGAGCCCGCCGCAAAGCGGGATGGTCTTGCTGCGGCGGTAGTGACCAGGTCGTATCCCCTAGCAACGGCTCAACCTCTCTGGCTGCTGAAGATAGGCGCGGTACAAGGGAGTAGACAGAAGCAAGGTCGGACGTAGCAGAAGGTCGGGGCAGGCAGCAAGGATCGTAGTCAGGGGCAACGGCAGAAGGTCTGGAATCACAGGCAAGGAACACACAAGGAACGCTTTCACTGGCACTAGGGCAACAAGATCCGGCGAGGGAGTGAAGGGGAAGTGAGGTGATATAGGGAAGTGCACAGGTGTAACACTAATTGGAACCACTGCACCAATCAGCGGTGCAGTGGCCCTTTAAATCGCAAAGACCCGGCGCGCGCGCGCCCTAGGGAGCGGGGCCGCGCGCGCCGGGACAGAACTGACGGGGAGCGAGTCAGGTACGGGAGCCGGGGTGCGCATCGCGAGCGGGCGCTACCCGCATCGCGAATCGCATCCCGGCCGGAGGTGGTAACGCAGCGCCCCGGGTCCGTGGAACCGACCGGGGCGCTGCAGTGAGGGAAGTGTAGCGAGCGCTCCGGGGAGGAGCGGGGACCCGGAGCGCTCGGCGTAACAGTACCCCCCCCCTTGGGTCTCCCCCTCTTCTTGGGGCCTGAGAACCTGAGGATCAGACTTTTGTCCAGGATATTGTCCTCAGGTTCCCAGGACCTCTCTTCTGGACCACAACCCTCCCAATCCACTAAAAAAAAAGTTTTTCCTCTGACCTTTTTTGAGGCTAAGATCTCTTTGACAGAGAAGATGTCCGAGGAGCCGGAGACAGGAGTGGGAGGAACAGATTTAGGAGAAAAACGGTTGAGGATGAGAGGTTTAAGAAGAGAGACGTGAAAGGCATTAGGGATACGAAGAGAAGGAGGAAGAAGAAGTTTGTAAGAGACAGGATTAATTTGACACAAAACTTTAAAAGGACCAAGATAGCGTGGTCCCAACTTATAGCTCGGGACACGGAAACGGACATATTTAGCGGAGAGCCATACCTTGTCTCCAGGGGAAAAAATGGGAGGAGCTCTTCTTTTCTTATCTGCGAATCTCTTCATGCGAGAAGAAGCCTGTAAGAGAGAATTTTGGGTCTCTTTCCATATGGTGGAAAGATCACGAGAAATTTCATCCACAGCGGGCAGACCAGAGGGCAAGGGGGTAGGGAGGGGGGGAAGAGGGTGACGGCCGTACACCACAAAAAACGGAGATTTGGAGGAAGATTCAGAGATTCTGAAATTATACGAGAATTCGGCCCAAGGTAGAAGATCTGCCCAGTCATCCTGGCGGGAGGAAACAAAATGTCGTAAATAGTCACCCAAGATCTGGTTAATTCTCTCTACTTGTCCATTGGATTGAGGATGGTATGCAGAAGAAAAATTTAATTTAATCTTGAGTTGTTTACAGAGAGCCCTCCAGAATTTAGACACAAATTGGACGCCTCTATCCGAGACGATCTGTGTAGGCAACCCGTGAAGACGAAAAATGTGTACAAAAAATTGTTTAGCCAACTGAGGCGCTGAAGGAAGACCAGGAAGAGGGATGAAATGTGCCATTTTGGAGAATCGATCAACGACCACCCAAATAACAGTGTTGCCATGGGATGGGGGTAAGTCAGTAATAAAATCCATACCAATCAGAGACCAAGGTTGTTCGGGGACAGGTAGAGGATGAAGAAAACCAGCGGGCTTCTGGCGAGGAGTCTTATCCCGGGCACAGATAGTGCAGGCTCGCACAAAGTCCACCACATCAGTCTCTAGAGTCGGCCACCAATAGAAGCGAGAGATGAGTTGCACAGATTTCTTAATGCCCGCATGACCTGCGAGATGGGAGGAGTGACCCCATTTGAGGATCCCAAGGCGTTGGCGTGGAGAAACAAAGGTCTTTCCTGGAGGAGTTTGCCTGATGGAGGCTGGAGAAGTGGAAATCAGGCAGTCAGGAGGAATGATGTGTTGAGGAGAGAGTTCAATTTCAGAGGCATCTGAGGAACGAGAGAGAGCATCGGCCCTAATGTTCTTATCAGCAGGCCGAAAGTGAATTTCAAAATTAAATCGGGCAAAGAACAGAGACCACCTGGCCTGACGAGGATTCAGCCGTTGGGCAGACTGGAGGTAGGAGAGGTTCTTGTGATCGGTGTAAATAATAACTGGAAATCTTGATCCCTCCAGCAGATGCCTCCATTCCTCAAGTGCTAATTTAATGGCTAGAAGCTCTCGATCCCCGATGGAGTAGTTCTTCTCCGCCGGAGAGAAGGTCCTGGAAAAAAAACCACAAGTAACAGCATGCCCGGAAGAGTTTTTTTGTAGAAGGACAGCTCCAGCTCCCACTGAGGAGGCATCAACCTCCAATAGGAAGGGTTTAGATGGGTCAGGTCTGGAGAGCACGGGAGCCGAAGAAAAGGCAGACTTGAGTCGTTTAAAGGCGTCTTCCGCTTGAGGAGGCCAAGACTTGGGATCGGCATTTTTTTTTGTTAAAGCCACAATAGGAGCCACAATGGTAGAAAAATGTGGAATAAATTGCCTGTAATAATTGGCGAACCCCAAAAAACGTTGGATGGCACGGAGTCCGGAGGGGCGTGGCCAATCTAAGACGGCAGAGAGTTTATCTGGGTCCATTTGTAGTCCCTGGCCAGAGACCAAGTATCCTAGAAAAGGAAGAGATTGGCATTCAAACAGACATTTCTCTATTTTGGCATAGAGTTGATTATCACGAAGTCTCTGAAGAACCATACGGACATGCTGGCGGTGTTCTTCAAGATTGGCAGAAAAAATCAGGATATCGTCCAGATATACAACAACACAGGAGTATAGTAGATCACGAAAAATTTCATTAACAAAGTCTTGGAAGACGGCAGGGGCGTTGCATAGACCAAAGGGCATGACCAGATACTCAAAGTGTCCATCTCTGGTGTTAAATGCCGTTTTCCATTCATCCCCCTCTCTGATGCGGATGAGATTATAAGCACCTCTTAAGTCCAGTTTGGTAAAAATATGGGCACCTTGGAGACGATCAAAGAGTTCAGAGATGAGGGGTAGGGGGTAGCGGTTCTTAACCGTGATTTTATTAAGACCGCGGTAGTCAATGCAAGGACGTAGAGAGCCATCTTTTTTGGACACAAAGAAAAATCCGGCTCCGGCAGGAGAGGAGGATTTACGGATAAAGCCCTTTTTTAAATTTTCTTGGACGTATTCAGACATGGCAAGAGTCTCTGGGACGGACAGAGGATAGATTCTGCCCCGGGGTGGAGTAGTGCCCGGGAGGAGGTCAATGGGACAATCATAAGGCCTGTGAGGAGGTAGAGTCTCAGCTTGTTTTTTGCAAAAAACGTCCGCAAAGTCCATATAGGCCTTAGGGAGACCGGTTACATGAGGAAGCACAGGGACACGGCAAGGTTTACTGGGAACCGGTTTTAAGCAGTCCTTGGAACAAGAGGGCCCCCAACTCTTGATCTCCCCAGTGGACCAATCCAGGATTGGGGAATGGAGTTGAAGCCAGGGAAGTCCAAGAAGGATTTCAGAAGTGCAATTGGGGAGGACCAACAGTTCAATCCTCTCATGATGAGATCCGATGCACATTAGAAGGGGCTCCGTGCGGAAACGTATAGTACAGTCCAATCTTTCATTGTTTACACAATTGATGTAGAGGGGTCTGGCAAGACTGGTCACCGGGATGTTGAACCTGTTGACGAGAGAGGCCAAGATAAAATTTCCTGCAGATCCAGAGTCCAAGAAGGCCACAGCAGAGAAGGAGAAGGCAGAGGCAGACATCCGCACAGGCACAGTAAGACGTGGAGAAGCAGAGTAGACATCAAGGACTGTCTCACCTTTGTGCGGAGTCAGCGGACGTCTTTCCAGGCGGGGAGGACGGATAGGACAATCCCTCAGGAAGTGTTCGGTACTAGCACAGTACAGGCAGAGATTCTCCATGCGGCGTCGTGTCCTCTCTTGGGGTGTCAGGCGAGACCGGTCGACCTGCATAGCCTCCACGGCGGGAGGCACAGGAACAGATTGCAGGGGACCAGAGGAGAGAGGAGCCGGGGAGAAGAAACGCCTCGTGCGAACAGAGTCCATATCCTGGCGGAGCTCCTGACGCCGTTCGGAAAAACGCATGTCAATGCGAGTGGCAAGATGGATGAGTTCATGTAGGTTAGCAGGGATTTCTCGTGCGGCCAGAACATCTTTAATGTTGCTGGATAGGCCTTTTTTAAAGGTCGCGCAGAGTGCCTCATTATTCCAGGATAATTCTGAAGCAAGGGTACGGAACTGTACGGCATACTCGCCAACGGAAGAATTACCCTGGACCAGGTTCAACAGGGCAGTCTCAGCAGAAGAGGCTCGGGCAGGTTCCTCAAAGACACTTCGAATTTCCGAGAAGAAGGAGTGTACAGAGGCAGTGACGGGGTCATTGCGGTCCCAGAGCGGTGTGGCCCAAGCCAGGGCTTTTCCAGACAGCAGGCTGACTACGAAAGCCACTTTAGACCTTTCGGTGGGGAACTGGTCCGACATCATCTCCAAGTGTAATGAACATTGGGAAAGAAAGCCACGGCAAAACTTAGAGTCCCCATCAAATTTATCCGGCAAGGATAGTCGTATTCCAGAAGCGGCCACTCGCTGCGGAGGAGGTACAGGAGCTGGCGGAGGAGATGATTGCTGGAGCTGTGGTAGTAACTGTTGTAGCATAACAGTCAGTTGAGACAGCTGTTGGCCTTGTTGCGCAATCTGTTGTGACTGCTGGGCGACCACCGTGGTGAGGTCAGCGACAACTGGCAGAGGAACTTCAGCGGGATCCATGGCCGGATCTACTGTCACGATGCCGGCTGGCAGGTGGTGGATCCTCTGTGCCAGAGAGGGATTGGCGTGGACCGTGCTAGAGGATCGGTTCTAAGTCACTACTGGTTTTCACCAGAGCCCGCCGCAAAGCGGGATGGTCTTGCTGCGGCGGTAGTGACCAGGTCGTATCCCCTAGCAACGGCTCAACCTCTCTGGCTGCTGAAGATAGGCGCGGTACAAGGGAGTAGACAGAAGCAAGGTCGGACGTAGCAGAAGGTCGGGGCAGGCAGCAAGGATCGTAGTCAGGGGCAACGGCAGAAGGTCTGGAATCACAGGCAAGGAACACACAAGGAACGCTTTCACTGGCACTAGGGCAACAAGATCCGGCGAGGGAGTGAAGGGGAAGTGAGGTGATATAGGGAAGTGCACAGGTGTAACACTAATTGGAACCACTGCACCAATCAGCGGTGCAGTGGCCCTTTAAATCGCAAAGACCCGGCGCGCGCGCGCCCTAGGGAGCGGGGCCGCGCGCGCCGGGACAGAACTGACGGGGAGCGAGTCAGGTACGGGAGCCGGGGTGCGCATCGCGAGCGGGCGCTACCCGCATCGCGAATCGCATCCCGGCCGGAGGTGGTAACGCAGCGCCCCGGGTCCGTGGAACCGACCGGGGCGCTGCAGTGAGGGAAGTGTAGCGAGCGCTCCGGGGAGGAGCGGGGACCCGGAGCGCTCGGCGTAACAGTTCTGAACATAATTGTTCAGAATGCTGGGGTGCCTGCCCGGAGATCGCGTGGGGTCCCAGCGGCTAGACCCCCCGTGATCAGACATCTTATCCCCTATCCAATGCTACCTTTCATTAGTAATAAAAATTTATATATTATAGATTGGTATGTAGTAGCCCTTGGGGGGTGTATGGTAGGGATGGTATGATGTTGGTATATGAGGGGTTAATATTAACCCATTCACTCGTGACGCCAGGGTGAGGGCTGGTATGCTGAATCTATGTTCCGGCCTATCGCCGCCCTTCCCAGAAGCGATAGGTACAATGAAATGACTGAAGGTCCACAAGCAGATTTAACTTGAACTTGAATAACTTTACTGCAGCGCTTGCAATATCCAATGCGTAGTAACAGTCTCATATAACAGTTCTTAGGCTGCTTAGCGACTGGCAGAAGTTGCGGACCTTGCATAAAACTTATAGTCTCAGAATTTAGGGAGTGATGTGCAGATCCGTCCGGATTTAGGGGAAATATTGGGTCCGGTGATACTGCAGAGTGCTTAGTGGATGACACACTCTATAATTTAGATCTTTCAGCCGTTGCCACAAGGCTCAGGACTTACTCACTGCGATTACTGCTATACAGGTCTTGCTTGCTTGCTATCCCAGGAACAAGAGAGAGATAAGATGGCCGCCGCTCCCTTATATGGGCAGGGGGCGTGGCGATTTTGATTGGTCCAAACGTCTGACACTCACTTTACATGGTATCATGGGATTGCTTTCATCACAGGATCTATATACATTGCAAAAACCCAAAATGAGGCTAGAGATACCAAAGTGAGGCCTGGAACGTATCCAGAATGAGGCTTGGAACATGACCCGAATGCCCTGCGACACCATGGAAACAAGTAATTAACCATTTATATGCAGAAATAATACTATAATACATTATTCTATGGATAAATTAGGAATCTATACATTATAATAGAGGCGACTAGGGGCGGACTGACTAACAGATATTACTAAGTCCTAGGGACTCTGGCTACGGGGACCCATAGATAAATAAGTACCGTATGAAATGCGGTACTGGGACACCACATTTTTAATTATCTTTCTAATATACTTCTAAATACAATTTTGTAACTTTATGTGTTAAATTAACCCCTAAAAGTTTGGCCACTAGGTGTCCTCCTTCTGGTCCTGCCTGCAGTTCTGCTTGCAGATTGTCTCCTGCAGCTGCCTGAGAGACAAAAGTCAGGAAATGCAGGTGGGACCTCAGTTCCGAACAGTGTATGGAGCTGAATAATTCCGCTACTTTTACCTTTTAGCTGAGCTAGACTGTAAATTCCTGATGCCTTCAGTGCATAGTGCTGAATATTGTGCTAAATATTTCAATTGAAGATGCTGAATTGACTTGTCTGGATGTTTTAACCCCTTAGGGACCAGGGCAATTTTCGTTGTTGCCCTTTTTGTTTTTTTATTCTCGCCCTTTAATAGTCATAACTCTTTTTTTTCTTTATTATCTACACACCCATATATGGGCTTGTTTTTTTGCAGGACTAATTGTACTTTGTAATGTCTTCATTCATTTTTCCCTAACATATGCTCCATTGTGGAAAAAAAATATTTGTGAGGTTAAGTTGGAAAACGCCATTTACCGTGCAGTCAAACTAATGTGTAATCTTGATACTTTAGGTCAGCACAATTTAAACAATATCTGATTTGTGTAGTTTGCATCATGTTTTACTAATTTAAAAAACTTTTCTAAACTTTTTAGAAAACATATTTTTTTTCTGACCACTATAACTTTTTTCTTTTTTAGTTTACCCGACTCCATGAGGGCAAATTTCTTTGCGCCTTGAACTGTAATTTTTATCGGTACCATTATGGTATTGATCAGACTTTTAATTTGTTTGTACTTCATTTTTCCTGGGGTATAATGTAGTAAAAAAAACAATTCTGGGGTTTAATTTTTTTAATGTTTACACCGTTCACCGTAAAGGATAAATAATGATATATTTGAATAGTTTGGACAATAACGCACGTGACAATACCAAATAGGTTTAATTTTATTATTTTTTCATAGTTTTTATATGGAAAATGGGAAAAAGGGGATGATTTAAACTTTTAATATGGAAGGGGTTAATGTGCACGTTGTTGGTCTCCTTAGGGAACTTTAAGGAGGGATCATAAAATTTCTCATATGGATCAAGGCAATTCTATATAACTTCATTGATCTGTGTGCTCTGCGCTCGATTGATAGAACCTGCTGAAGAGAACCTGAAGAAAGGCTCTATCAATAGCGGAGCCCCAGACTGGACAACAGGAGAGGTAAGCCCTCTTGCTACCTCTGCAGTGGATCAATCTCTGGGGGTCCCTGCAGCCGAACCCCCCCACAATCAGACATATTATGCCCTATTCTTTGGATTAGGGAAAACATGTCTAGTAGCAGAGTACCCCTTTAAACTTGAATTTTCCAGAGTACTAACCATTACACAAAGGAACGCTTTTTGCATGTGATTTTTAAACTTAAATTTTCAAAAGTAAAATACAGAGAGGAAAGAACTCTGTTTCTTTATTTGATGAAAATTTTTATTTAGAAAATAATTTCTTTGTGTGTTTCTCCGCCCTGCATTATAGAGTCTTCTGGACTCTTGGATATGCGCTTGTTCTTATATTTCAGCCATGTGTACATGCCTAATTTTTCTGGCCTCTGGTGCTACACTTTTTATGCTGCCGCAATTTTTCTGGGCGCTGCTACAGCTGTGGCTGCAACAATACCAATTTTTTGAGCCATGTGTACATGTCTAATTTTTCTGGTACTCTCTGCTGACATCTCTGTCCATTTTAGCAACCGTGCATATTAGATGTATGGTAAGGGTAGCATAGTGGCTCAGAGGTTAGCACTGCTGACTTGCAGCGCTGGGGCCTTGGGTTCAAATCCCACTATGTGCTGCCTAATATGGGGGAATCTATGTGCTGTCTAAAGGGGGGAATCTAACTATGTGATGCCTAAAGGTGCGCTCTATGTGCTGCCTAAAGGGGGCTAAAGCATGTTATTCCAAACCATTTAGGAATAATAGGTGATTTATGCCCTTTATGGATTAAAACCAGACTCTTCATCAACTATGTAATTTTCCATGAGAGTTTTGCCATGGATCCCCCTCCAGCACGCCACAGTCCAGGTGCAACAACTTTTAAATCACTATTGTGGCCAGAAAGAGTCCCTGTGGGTTTTTAAATTTGCCTGCCCATTGAAGTCAATGGCGGTTTGCCCGGTTCGCGCGGTTCACGAACATTTGCGAAAGTTCGCGTTCACCGTTTGCGAACCGAAAATTTTGTGTTCATGCCATCACTACTCAGGACCCAATCCTGATCATGTGCATATAATTTTTATGCGTCTCGGACCTATATATCCAGAGATATAAGCATTTATCTGCTGGTGAGTTACTTTTTCATTGTGCAGGCTGGAGGGGGCGTGTCAGTCTGTTTCCCTCACAGGAGGAAGCCTGGGCAGTCAGCCAATCAGTACTCTCTACTCTGTAACCCTTTCTTCTCTGGTTTTATGCTGTGTCATGTGTCAGAGGAAGATACTTGGAGCTTACCTGCAGTAATCAGAAGACATTATGGTGAATTCATAACAGGATAAAATGCATAAATATAAGAATAGATCTTTATAAAATTAGTGCAAGGATTTTTTAGATAAAAGTACAGCATTTTTATGAATACATGTTCTATCTGTTTTATCTTCTCCTAGTAAAGCTGGACGCTAATCAACATAGCTGTCACTATGTGTGTCATTCATCTTTCACAGACTCCTGAATGTCTGATCAACTTCTTTGTCATTCAGGAGTCCGAGAAAGCTTTGACTATTTCAGCATGCTGGGAGTTGTAGTTTGGTAACAACTGAAGTTGCAATGTTTGTAAATAACTGTGTTAGAGCAGTGTTGCCTCCAGCTGTTTTAAAACTACATTTCCCAGCATGTCCACACATCCTTTATCTGTAGTTTTGCATACACAATAGAAATCTCCTATACTGGATACCGGTATGCTTTACGGCCGGTATCCAATATGCTGTAAAATCTAGACTAGTCTGTCTGGCTAAAAGACAGGCGACCCCTAGTGGTGGCTATTTTGAGCTTGAATTTCAGGTGAACATTTACATTTTTTTTAACAGGTGTATATTGTGAAATGTCATATTATAATGAGTCCTGCAATATATGAAAAGTTTTTAACAATGACAGTGCCTCTTTAACCCCTTAAGGACTCAGCCCATTTTGGCCTTAAGGACTCAGACAATTTAATTTTTACGTTTTCATTTTTTCCTCCTCGCCTTCTAAAAATCATAACTCTTTTATATTTTCATCCACAGACTAATATGAGGGCTTGTTTTTTGCGCGACCAGTTGTCCTTTGTAATGACATAACTCATTATATCATAAAATGTATGGCGCAACCAAAAAACACTATTTTGTGGTGAAATTAAAAAGAAAAATGCAATTTTGCTAATTTTGGAAGGTTTCGTTTTCACGTCGTACAATTTATGGTAAAAATGACATGTGTTCTTTATTCTGAGGGTCAATATGATTAAAATGATGCCCAGTATTACATACTTTTATATTATTGTTGTGCTTAAAAAAATCACAAACTTTTTAACCAAATTAGTACGTTTATAATCCCTTTATTTTGATGAGCTCTAACTTTTTTATTTTTGCGTATAAGCGGCGGTATGGGGGCTCATTTTTTGCGCCATGATCTGTACTTTTTTTTGATGCCACATTTGCATATAAATAACTTTTAATACATTTTTATAATTTTTTTTTTATAAAATGTATTAAAAAAGTAGCAATTTTGGACTTTTTTTTTTCTCGTTCACGCCGTTCACCGTACGGGATCATTAACATTTTATTTTAATAGTTCGGACATTTACGCACGCGGTGATACCAAATATGTCTATAACATTTATTTTTTACGCTTTTTGGGGGTAAAATAGGAAAAAACTGAAGTTTTACTTTTTTATTGGGGGAGGGGATTTTTAACTTTTTTTTTTTATTTAACTTTTACATTTTTTTACATTTTTTTTTACACTTGAATAGTCCCCATAGGGGACTATTCATAGCAATACCATGATTGCTAATACTGATCTGTTCTATGTATAGGACATAGAACAGATCAGTGTTATCGGCGATCTCCTGTTCTGGTCTGCTCGATCTCAGACCAGAGCAGGAGACGCCGGGAGCCGTGCGGCGTTCTGAATGATCGGATCCCCGCAGCAGCGCTGCGGGCGATCCGATCATTCATTCAAATCGCGCACTGCCGCAGATGCCGGGATCTGTATTGATCCCGACACCTGAGGGGTTAATGGTGGACGCCCGCGAGATCGCGGGCGTCGGCCATTGCCGGCGGGTCCCTGCCTCCGATGCCCGCGGTTATGCACAGGACGTAAATGTATGTCCTGGTGCGTTAAGTACCACCGCACCAGGACGTACATTTACGTCCTGCGTCCTTAAGGGGTTAAGGTAAATGTTTCCCCAGTGTGCTGGAAAGGGGGACATTTATAAAAGCTTGCTTATGTATGTTTTTGTTGTTGTTTTATTTTCCTTAACCACTTAGGGATCCAGGGCGTACCTGTATGCCCATGGGAATTCGGTCCCCGCCACACGATGAGCGGGGACCGGACCGGGATGACTGCTGATATCTATCAGCAGGCACCCCGTGCAAACCCCTGGGGGGGTCCTGAGACCCCCTCCTATGTTGGCGATTTGCAGCAATTGTGGTCAGTCAGGTCTCTGGTGACCCAGTGACCCAGAAAATAAAGGGTGATTGGGGCTGTCCGAGGCACGGGTTCCACCTCACGATCACATGATTGATCATTCGGAATGACCGACCAATCACTGTCCAGATGGGCGGTGATCGGGGTGGTGATCAGGGTGGAGATCGGGGCCAGCGGGGGTTTTCTATCTCTCCCGGGTCCGACGGGGGTCCCCTCAGGAGTGGCAGTGGTGGTCCCGGTGGCAGGACCAGTGGCAGCAGCGGCAGCGGTCACGGCGGCAGAATACAGCAGAAGGTGAGGCCTGTTCACTTCCTGCTGTTGCTTAGCAACAACTTTCAGCATGCACAGCCAAAGGGTATGCTGGGAGTTGTAGTTTTGCAACAGCTGGAGTTCCAACTACAACTCCCAGCATGCCCTTTGGTAGTCTGTGCATGCAGAGGGTTGCATTTATGGAGGCACATTATTACCAAAGGGCATGCTGGGAGCTAGCAGTGTGCCTCTACCTGTTGCAAAACTACAACTCTCAGCATGCCCTTCGACTGTCAATGCATGCTGAATGTTACAGTTTTGCAATAGCTAGAGACACATTGGTTGTGAAGCAGAGTTTGTGTCCTAACTCAGTGTTTTGCAACCAGTGTGCTCCAGCTGTGTCAAAAATACAACTCCCAGCATGCACTGAGAGACTGTACATGCTGGGAGTTCTAGTTTTGCAACAGCTGTAGGCCCACTGGTTGCGATACACTGAATTAAGTAGCAAAAAGTCAATGGAAATGGAAAACCAGCTCACCACCATATGAGTTCTTGAAAAGAGAAGGATTTCAAATGTAGGTAGGAAGCACGGACAACATCCAACCGCACGTTTGGAGTGAAGACTTGGGATGAAGAAAGAGGGCAGGGTCCAGCTCCCAGGAAAACGGATAAAATGCGAAATTTTAATTCAAGCCATTAAAATTGAGTGAACAAAAATAGAGGGGGGAGATAAAATCATAGCAGAAACGCTGACGCGTTTCGGACCATATAGTTCTTAATCATGGCATGATTAAGGAATATATGGTCCGAAACGCGTCGGCGTTTCTGCTATGATTTTATCTCCCCCCTCTATTTTTGTTCACTCAATTTTAATGGCTTGAATAAAAATTTCGCATTTTATCCGTTTTCCTGGGAGCTGGACCCTGCCCTCTTTCTTCATCCCAACTGAATTAAGTAACAAACTCTCAGTGTTGCGCAACCAATGTGCCTCCAGCTGTTTCATAACTACAACTCCCAGCATGTATGGTCTGTCAGCGCATGTTGTGAGTTTTAATTTTGCAACAGCTGGAGGTTTGTCCCCCCTATGTATGGCACCATTTCCAAAACGGTGCCTCCAGCTGTTGAAAAACAACAACCCCCAGTATTGTCCGGTAACAGCAACAGCTGGAGACACCCTGTTTGGGAAACACTGCCATAGGGTATTTTGGCATGCCTCCTCCCATAGACATGAATGGAGGGTACAGGGCGTGACATCACGAGGGGGGGGGGGGGGGACGTGGCATTACGATCATGGCCTCCAGGAACACTGGAGCACTCATTATTTTAGCTGGAGTTTGTGTCTGACTACTGGTGTCTTATGTCTCCTGTACTTTTGCTTTTTTTTGTGTATATACGTGTATTCTGAGTATTTTGCATAACTTCTGGCACAATTTGTGTAAAAGAATAGCTTTGATGACTTTGGTGTGTTAGACTCTTTTCAGAGTTTCAGAACTTGGATCCCACCAGAAGAATAAAATGCTCTTTTTTTTTTTGTGCAATCCTCACAGAAAAAAACTTTTTCATTAGGAATTTTTTGCATGAAATTCCACAAAAAATAGGCACCAATTCCTGGCAGACCAGCAAGAAAACGCCTTGCAGAATTTTCCTCAGTGTTAACAGACCCCAAATACAGCAGCCAATCACAGCTCAGCCTTCATATCTTATCTTATCAGTATTCGAACTACTGTGTGATGTCACAATGTCACCCTGTTTCTGGTTTTTAACTTTATTAAACGTATCAGATAATACTAGGGCTGGGTAACCTTTATTTTTAAAACATTGTTGTAGAATATGAGACTGTTTTAAAAAGTCCAAAGTGCAATTTTTGGGAATGCACAAATTTTGCCCATAGGGCACATTCCTAAGCCATTTTGGATGATGGCCACTTTTATAGTCCAAGAAACTATTCAATGCTCATGACAAATGTTTCAGTTTGAATACCCTGGAATCATCCCGCCTGACAAGGAGGTCCAAAAATTCAATATGAGTTTCAGAGAAGTGGGGGGGGGGGGTAAACTGTAGACCCCAATTGTTCTGGTTTAGAACATGAACAAACTCAATAGCCTGCTCGGGTGTCCCGACCCAAACAAACAAAAAAAAGATCAAAAGGCTATATACTGACCAAAAGTGGGGGACTGTGTGATATACTGGGACGTATGGGACGTACTGGGATGTATGGGACTCGAATCATAAACAAATTAGCGTAACTTGGGGCAAATCGATTCCCCATCGCACATCCACTTGTCTGTCTAAAGATGGTACTGTCAAAGGAGAAAACAT